>NC_073234.2:67498636-67801666 GCF_029281585.2 Gorilla gorilla gorilla | reverse complement strand
AAAATAATATTTGAAAAAAAATTTCTTTATCTTGAGTAGGCTAGATTAGGATGAAAAAAGACATAAGAGAGAGAGGCCACTGAAATAAAGTTGGTGTGGGAAGATGTTGGCTGAGGAAAAGTTTGAATTCAGTGATATATTAGGAAGTAAGAATCATTAACACGTATTGAAAAAAAAACTAAACAAACAATTGGTTGTTGTGGTGATAGCAGTCATCACATCAACTTAGCACCTTAAATGCAGCCTGTCTTCCACATTTCCTTGGTGGTAAGAAAACAGATGATTTTCTTCAGACTGTTAAAAGTGAGATGTAGAACTAGATCAAATGAGCTTCTTCATCAAGTTACTAGTCCTTCATCTCCACCTGCCCACACAATAAGCTACAACAAAATACAGACCCAGAGTGGGTCTATTGGATTCAAACCACTGTAAAATGTATTTCTCCCTGACCTACACTTCTCATTCACCTGGAATTTAACCTTGAACAAGCTGCTTAACCTCACTTGACCTCAGTTTCCTTGGTATAACATGAGGTGCTCAAAGAGATGAGCTAATTTATTTTCCAGCTCTAAAATTTTGTAATTTTAAGCACTGGTAAAAAATGAGAACTAAATAACTCATATAGTTTAGGCATGTTGGAGAATGTCTGGTCAAGCCCTTTCAGGCTTTTGTTTGCTATAGCCCTGGTGGAGCCTCCTTGAAAAGACCACAAACAATCACTGATGTGAACAGATAAATTTATAGGTCAAGAACAAGTAGTTATAATCAAATCACCTCTGACTGTCTCTGCAGTCAGAATGAGATCCATTTTTATGGCTAATAACAATTATGTGGAGGGGTTGTAGCTATATTTAAAAGGGATAATATACAAAGACAATATATGTCAGAGTGCAGTTTGCAGCCTGACACACAGTAGGTGCCAGAAAACATACTACTTTTCTTTTTTGCTCAAAACCATGTTTCTGAGGTCAGTGATTATCATAAGGTGAATGTTCATACAAAAGCTTACTAAATGAGTAAATAAATAATAAGGTATCAGGCCAGGTCATGACTTCCGTTAGTTGCTGGAGAGGCAGCTACTGTGTGAAGGAGTGAAAGCTACCAGCAACTAGAAAACAAGTGACAAAGACACTTTTTACGGGTGTTGTGGTTTGTGTGAATGAAATTTCCTAAAATTGTGCAAGTGCTTGCCCACATAAGATGACCTTGAGAATACAATAAACCAGTCATAATAGTTTTGAGCCATTTAAAGATACATGCAAGGTTTGGGGAGCTACAGTTAGAGGATACTTATCTATTAGTTTTATTGGAGCTTATTTCTCTATAGAGCTCTCTAGTCTTGTGTGATATGGGGTTATGTTTGCTGTAATTCTATAGCACACTAAAATTTCACAATCAAATGTATCCCTAAGGTCTGTAAATTGCTCTTTTTCCTTACATATCTGGTAATTTCCCCCAGCCAGCCAGCACATGCAGTCTGCTGACTCTAGATGGCAAATGGGAGGGAGGAAGAAGCAATTTGATGGAGTACAATTAGGAAATGTAATTAACATTGTAACCCTTTTCCAGTTTCTAGCCCACTTTCCCCTTTTCCTTCAAAGAACCACAATTTTTGCACAACACGCCCTCCCTGCCTTTCCTCTTCCTCCCAGTGATTCTGATTCAATCAGGTTTCATTGTGGTCCATAGAGGTCAGGGAAGAAACAGGAAAAGGAGGCTTCTATCACAAAACCTAGTGAGATTCCTGGATTTTTACATCATATTTTCATTATTCACTCTTTTCTGCCTTCTCTACTTGAAGATAAAGAAAATGCTCACCAGGTGCCTTTTAGCAGGACCTCCTTGTGTTTCTGCACGAAAGAAGGAATGAATTTTATACTAAGCACATAATCTTAAGCATTGTGCTTGGCCATGGCACTAAATCCAGGTGAAGCATAGCTGAGGTCAGGGCAGGAATGGGGCAAAGAACATGGCTGTGTTAGGGACAGGATAATTACAAAACCCCTCTGGGCATTAAGCGATTAACAGCAACCACCCAGAGCTACTATTGCCAGGACACTGTTTAAGAGTGCCCACATTTCTGCTCAATGGGAGATCCATTTTCAGTTCCCTTCCAAATGGGAAATAACTACTAGTTTGGTGCAAAAATAATTGTGGTTTTGCCATTAAAAAAAAAAAAAAAAATGCAAAAACCGCAATTACTTTTGCACCATCCTCATAGATGCCAGAATGGTTTAGCTCTTGTCCTATCCAACACAACCATGGACTTTAGCTATCAGGAGCCACAAAGTGACAGAGCTGAGGCCTTAAAACAATCCTTCCTTGATTTAACTAATCAAGTCTCAAAATTAGCTGTGTAATGAAGACAGTGAAGTAAGAGGGAATAGCCCAACATAGATACTGAGACAAGTGCAACTTGAGACACAAAAAAGGATACAAATTTCATAACAACTCTTCTCTTCCTCATACTGGTTAAGAGATAATCATAAGCTTCTGGATGCAAAAAACCAGAGACTTATTCTCAAACTTCCATCATCATTTACAGATAAGGGCATGAAAACCTGTGTAATAAACTATATACAACTCTCCTTAGACTGTTTGATGCTTTTAAATATCTCTACAAAATTCTTAATTAAAGGAGTCCCTGTAAGTATTGCTGTATATAGACACCTAGACTGGATGAACTTGGCTCCACTATTTTAGAGTCTATCTTAAATTGATTGACATTGTTCCACTTCTTGCTCTCAAAGTTTCTTCTCCACGTAATAGCCACAGATCTTATTGATTCTAAGGGAGTCTATGGCTCACTTCTCAACAAAAGCCATCAATAGCCTCATATGTCACTCAGAATAAAACCCAAAGCTCTTTCCATGGCCTGAAGACTCTAGATGACCTGACTCTTGGCTATCTCTCTGATTTCATCTCCCATCACTCTCATCAGAGAGTTCTTATCTGAGCACTCTATCTAGGGTGGCCCCCACTCCACTACAACTGCCTACTTCCTGCCCTGCCTCATGTTTCATATAGTACGTGCCTTCATTCATGTGCATATTGTATATTTCCTTCATTATTATCTGTCTTCTTTTCTAGAATGTTGGCCTTATAGAAAAGGAACACTTTATGTCCTAAGACGCTGGGAAGAGTGTCTGGTAAACAGGAGAACTAAATAAAAGTTTGCTGGGTTGATGGGTGTAAGATCCTTGCTCCTCCCTATATAAGTAGATTATACATTAGAACATTAGCAGTCTACTTGTTATGATAACAGTGTGTTTGGGCACAATTTTCTGTGTCCAGTTATCTACACTCTTCTGTAGACTGGTATTTGATAGGTGCCAGCTTCCTTTTACTTACCATGGGGTGTGAGATGATAGATATTGAAAAATCTAAAAGCACTGTAAAAGCATGAATAAAATGGGTATCCAGTCAGTAAGGTCTCTGGTTTACTGAATTAAATGTGCAGGACTTAATGCAATATGTCATGGCATAGTCTTGTATAATATTGCCACATTTTGTTCATTTTTTAAGATTTAGGAAAAGAGTTAAGGCATCAGTATCTCTCATTCATTTTTTCAAAATATGAGGGTAATACATTTAAGAAATCTAAATATTAGGGCAAGAACTTTAGGACATGGAAGTAGCTGGGATATTAGCAGTCGAGTGGATAACAAGAAGGTGTTTTCTCTATGTGCAACATGCTAGCATGTCAGGGATAACTGACAGAAACTTTCAATTTTACAAACATTTTACGTTTATTATCTAATTTTACTTTCAAAATATTCCTGTTGGGTTGATATTATTACAAATCTCTTTTTGTGGAAGAAGAAATAATTTCAGAAATGTTAAGCAACTTATTCTAAGTGATACAGCTAAAGGTAACCGTCCCAGGATTCTAATGAAAGGATACTCATTAGCATTTTAATTCCTGTACTTTCCTACTTTACTCTGTGGCTTTACCTAACAGAAATAGTGCTTACACAGGCACGGTGGCTCACGCCTGTAAACCCAGCACTTTGGGAGGCCAAGGCGGGCAGAACATGAGGTCAGGAGATCGAGACCATCCTGGCTAACATGGTGAAACCCCGTCTCTACTAAAAACACAAAAAAATTAGCCGGGCATGGTGGTGGGCGCCTGTAGTCCCAGGTACTCGGGAGGCTGAGGCAGGAGAACGGCGTGAAGCCAGGAGGTGGAGCTTGCAGTGAGCTGAGATCACGCCACTGCACTCCAGCCTGAGCGACAGAGCGAGACTCCGTCTCAAAACAAACAAACAAACAAACAAAACAAAACATAAAAAGAAATAGTGCCTACAATTTTAGTGGCCAGAAAAACAAAATTGTTTTTGTGGTCTTAGATTTCAAAGCCAGCAGATAAGGTACTATATTTCTTTGAAAAAGTTTTTTAGAAATTAGAAAATCAGATACTTGATTTATAGCAAACTGCTTAATGCAGCCTGTTACAGAGGAGGAGAAAAATCATTCTGAACATTTGCATTTAAAAAGCATCTGCATATTCTTGTTACTGTATGAGTGTGTTAATAACTAATAATAGTTATACTGGTTAAATGCAAGGAAGAAATAGAACCACTTTTAACAGTATCTTTGGACCCTCACTAAATTCCTAGAACTTACAATAGGCCCAGCTATGTTGCTGGAGCATTAGGGAGCTAAATAGCTTCTCTTTATCTCCTACAACCTTCAAGCATTAAAATACACCAGGACACAGCTGATAGAATAATAACCCAAATATGGATTTTTTGTTAATTCCATCTAAAAGAGAAAAATTGCCTGGACATTTTCTGAAATAACATTGACTCCAATTGATTTTTAAAACAAGGCAAAGAGAAGCGTTGCTTAGTTCTCTATGCATATCAGTCACAGTTTTACAAGACAGATTTCACAGGATTGTAAGTTTTAAAGGCCTTATGCATATGTTTTTGCCACAAGTATTATGTTACAAATTTCTGTAATTCAAATTATATTAGTTTTGACATTTCCAATTCTGTAAGCCAATAGTTGGACTTCCGTGTTTCACAAGAAAATTCATGTCTTTTCCTTTCTCTTTAGTATATTTCAAATATGGTAAAGCTCTAATATCATTCAGGGTGAACAACTGAACTAGGAATGAAAGATTTAAAACCTAGTTCTGGCTCTTCTACTAATCAGCTTTGTGAATTTTAATTATTTTCTTAACATCCTTGGGCTTCAGTTTTCTAAACTATAAAAAGAAAGGATTAAACTTGGACTCTTTACCAATTCTAAAATAATGATTATATGATCTAGACATGAGACTCTCAAAATCCTGCCCAGAATATGCCCATGAACTTTTAAGGTACTATGAAAAGACTTCTGACCTATTACAAATCTTATGCACTTTCTCTGAGAACAAGATCTCAGGTCATGATTTAAGATATTGATTTTATTTATATACAATTATGTAATTTGGGTATTTGATTATTCAACCTGAAAGCAACAAATTGGAGCAGTAAGGAATGCAGGAAGCATGCAAACTTATAACAGAGATGAGATATTTTAAATATAAGAGAACATCGGACAGAAATGAAAATCTGCTTTCTAAGTTTATATAATTAATGGTCACAAAGATCACTACTGTTAATAAAAGAGTAATTTACATTCAGAATACTCTAATTAAAAAGCAGAAACATCTGTGGCATTTTATAAGCATTTATATTTTAAATTTCTAAGGTAAGAAACTGGGAACATAAAAATATGTTTTGGAACCTGTAAAATTAACACAGAGAGTTATTTTTTCCAGGCTACTCTTAATAAATGACCTATAATCTGTGTCTGAAATCTTAATTTTAAGAGGCAGAAATTCTTACTTTTTCAATTGCAATGAAATGTGGAATTCCACTTTTTTTTTTTTTAAGATGGAGTCTCGCTCTGTCGCCAGGCTGGAGTGCAGTGGCGCGATCTTGGCTCACCGCAAGCTCCACCTCCTGGGTTGAAGCAATTCTCCTGCCTCAGCCTCCCAAATAGCTGGGACTAGCAGAGACGTGGTTTCACCATGTTGGCCAGGATGGTCTCAATCTCTTGACCTCGTGATCCACCCACCTCGGCCTCCCAAAGTGCTGGGATTACAGGCGTGAGCCACCGTGCTGGGCCCAGAATTCCACATTAAGGAGATCTTTTGAAGTTCTTTATGTAATAAAGTGTAGAGTGTTTTAGCAATGATCACGGCTCTTTCTAACTTTCTGTGGTTGAAGCCTTGTCTTATCATCAGCCTTTGAAGGACTAATTTGATTTCTCCTAAGGTAATGAGCACATAGATATACAGACAGATACACAGCATGGTCCAGAAAGGTTATAGGAAATTAACCAGTTTGTAATTAGGAAACATTTTTTTCTTTAGAGTATCAGTGAGGGATCCAGCAGGAAACAGATGGCACACACAAATCAGAGTAATTCCAGAGGGCTTCGTGAAGGGCTATTCACAGAGATGTGAGCTGGGAGGAGGAACCACAAGAGACAGTTACCCTGGAGTGGTAACAGCAGAGGCTGTCATGACCACTAGGACTTAAACAGCAAGTGGGGACAGTTACCTGGATTCAGAAAGAAAGTGGTCAGAAAAAAGGCCTGCTTTGAGAAAAACTGTACCCTCAGATGAAGGGCATAGACAACCTGAGGTTTTCTTGCAGGGGAAGAGAGCAATGGACAGAAATATATTTCCCAAGGTCATTCTTCTGCCCTTTCTGTCTTGCCTCAGGACACAAAGTCTGAACCAAACCGACCAGCCTTTTGAGGCACCAAACAGGGTGGAGAACAGCAGACACTGAACCTAAAGACACACCTAGGAGATATCCAGCATCTTCAGCTTCTGAGGTTTTATAAGATGCAGACTGGTGAGGGAACAGAGGGAACAAAGTGCCTAATGGAAAGGGAAGAGAGCCCTCTTCCCCTAGGAAGAAGCCCAAGGAGCCCCCTTCCTTGGGAGAAGTCTGACTCTCCCAAGGAAGAGAATATGAATCTGAGTTGAAAATAAAAAGATGAGTGAGGCTTCCCAGGCAGAAACAGGGACAATGGACATTTCAGGCAGAGGTATCAGTCAATAAGAAAGCTTGTGGGCCTGGAAACCTATTGCTTTGAGTGAGGTGAAATTGATGCAGAGAAGTCATATAGGAGAGTGGCGGAAATGAACAGGGAAAGTTAGAACTAACTGTCAGTTCATAAAGAATAGGTAGAGTCAGAAATCGGAAGGGATGGGAAGGATAGGCAGTGAAATAGGGTGTTTAGGAGGGTGATACCCAGAGTGGAAGTGGAGGGAAATGAAGATGCCAAAATCCTCAATGAATGTGTGAAAAATAATTGGGATACTGTCTCCAGGTAGGAGATGAGGTCCAGGCCAGACAGCATTATGAGTATACACATCATACATTATAAAAAGAAGCAATAGTATCAGGCCGGGCGCGGTGGCTCACGCCTGTAATCCCAGCACTTTGGGAGGCTGAGGCGGGCAGATCATGAGGTCAGGAGATCGAGACCATCCTGGCTAACACAGTGAAACCCCATCTCTACTAAAAATACAAAAAATTAGCCGAGCGTGGTGGTGGGCGCCTGTAGTCCCAGCTACTCGGGAGGCTGAGGCAGGAGAATGGCATGAACCTGGGAGGCGGAGGTTGCAATGAGCCGAGATCGTGCCACTGCACTCCAGCCTGGGCGACAGACCGAGACTCTGTCTCAAAACAAACAAACAAACAAAAAGCAATAATATCTACTCACTGAATCACAGCACACAGTAACTAAAAAGAATTAAAGGAACTCTGAAAACTTTCTGACTTGAATAGAAAAATGTAACACTTAAAATTATCCCTTATGATACTACTACTATGATATAATTTTTAGCATCAAGGTCTTTATTCCTATTTAATATGATAGCTATCTAAACAATAACCAAAAACCTACCATAAAATATATCCTATGGCATATATGGAACATTTACAAATATCCGACTGTGCTAATCACTTATGTTATTTAGTCCTAACAACAAACTATGGTTAGCCTTCTCATAATTCCCATTTTACGGATACTATAATTAACACTTAGAGAGATTTAGTAACTTGGTCAAGCCATACACAGATAAGTGACACAGCAGGAGTATAAAGAAATGTGGGTTTGTTACAGAGACTTCAGTGCTTCATTAAGCACTTACAGGCTACATTGCCTCCAACTACAGACACAGAGAAAGAGATAGTCTCAAGGATATAGTGGGGAAGCTAGATGGGAGTTATAATCTTTACCAGTACAACCATGTGGGAATTTAAATGGGAAATTATGTAGATGTGATGAATTTAGGCAAAAAATCATCCTTTTGCTTTTCAAACAACCCCAAATATTATGACTAAAATACAGTTGGGAGCTATTCCTTAAGTGGCTGATCGATACTCATTTTCAAATGACACCCTTCCAGTCTATCACTGGAAGCACATATCATACTGTGCTTACCCAGCAATTCTAGATTTATCTAAAAAGCATGGCATCAATGCTAAATTACATTTAAAACTGGTGGCACAAATTTAAGTTTCAGATTTTCATTAACTTTGACTTTTTTGTTTTGTAAAACAGAAGGCTGTAATCAATGTTACAGGAAGCTGCTCTTTAAACTGCTAATAAAAGGCTAATATAATAATTGTTGTGGGCTATTTTATAGCCGCTTACCTACAATCTTTCCCATGAAAGTAAAAGCAGTCAAAACACACTGATCAGACAACAAAACCTTGTTCTCTAAATGTGCATAGATGTGATCTAACCTGAAAATAACATAATAAATTATGATGATTTATTTAATATTATTCATGAGACAAAGCTCCTTTAAGTAGGCTGGCTGAGTCAGGCAGATGTTAAGGCCAAGAAAAATCATACTTTGGGAACTGAACTCTCATGGTCTTATGATAGTATATGAAGGACTCTACTATTTTTAAACTGAAGTTTAATTTTAAATTAACATAGATACTTCCCATCAATTCTCACAAAGTAAAAGACCTTACATACAGGTTCATGGAATTTACTTTCATCATTTGAGTTAATCTATCATCAGTTACTGGTGGCCCATAAGCAGATGTGTAATCTGTGACACACCAAGGCCAGGTTTATTGCAGAGATGAAACAGAAAACTAGGAATGTTCATAGAGGAGCAGATGTGGGTTCATTGTCCCAACCTGCAGGTCGATAGCTACAGTACTGACTGTTACACCCCAGGAGACCTGGTAAGACAGACAGCCCCTGACCAGAAAGGTTTGCTCCCTACTGCCCCACTTTCCATCATACTCTTTTCCTTAAAATAAAACTGGAATTTTGCCACTCTTTAAAATGTTATTAGCTGACACATATTTCATAGTTAATGAACTTTAGAAGATAATTCATTGATAGCTAAATGAGAAAAATATATAGTATTATTCTGATCCTATGATTGATCCAGGATGATTGGGGGTAGAATTAAAAAGACACCTCTAGATTAAAAAGAATTTTAAATATTAAAAAATTTTAGTAATGTGTAATAAAATATGTTATTTCAAACTGAAGCTCAGCAGGTGCATCCAATACTCTGAATTGCTGATACAATGAATACAACAGTTCCTTTGTACTTGTCCTGTCAAGGTGTAGTCTTTCAAACAATACCTGACAGATGCTTAGTTAGAATATAATAGATTCATTTTATAACTGTAACCAGGTCAATGTGATATACACAAGCAACTTCCTTACTTGCAAGAATTTTAAAGTGTGTAGAACACAGTTGGTGCAAAAAAAAATTTTCATTGAATAGGTAAGTAAATAAATACATATGCAAATGAAGGTAGTTCTGTTAAAAAAAAAGGAAATCTTTTCCTTGTCTACCTATATTTTCAATGGCTTCTTGAGTATGCATAGGAAAACTACATTTAAATATTGAAAATACATTAGTCTTGGTCAGGTGTGGTGGCTCACACCTGTAATGCCAACACTTTGGGAGGCCGAGGCAGGCAGATCACTTGAGGTCAGGAGTTCGAGACCAGCCTGGCCAACACGGTGAAACCCCATCTCCACTAAAAATACAAAAATTAGCTGGGCATGGTAGCATATGCTGTAATACCAGCTAATCAGGAGGCTGAGGCAGGAGAATTGCTAGAACCTGGGGAGGTGGAGGCTGCAGTGAGCCGAGACCACACCACTGAACTTCAGCCTGAGGGATAGAGTGAGATTCTGTCTCAAAAAAAAAAAAAAATTAGTCTTTATAGTGATTGACTTTCTAACAAAATTCAACATAATGTTATGCATAATAGCTTAAACATAAAATGTATATAAAGCCACATGCTGCAAATCATTCTTTTTCTATAGTCATTCATCCAGTTTCTACCATATATTCATTCTATCCAGTTGCCAATAGGTAACTCCTACTACTAAATTCCCGTGTGTCTTTACATAGACTTTTTTGTATATATAACTGAATATGAATATGTATTTCTCCTTTACATTTCAGAAATAGCAGCATAGGGTACACACTGTTTTTTAATATGATTATTCCCTATGCTGGAGATGTTTCTATGCTAGTATTAGAGGTGGTTGGCTTGCCAGATTTGTGATACATAGTAGGGTGATTGCTAAAGTGAAAACTAAATTTTTGCACAGAATGAAGATTCACCTTTACTGTTTCTTTTGTCAGTATCAAATTTCAAAACAATTGCTACTTCCTGAAAAATATTAATCCTTCATATATAATTTATTATTAATGAAATCATAAATACAAAATATATGCCTCTTGTTTCAACCTGATAACATTTTTCTTAATAAATTTAAAATGTTCCTGCTTGATTTCATGTATATATGGCTGCCATACCCTAAATATTAAAAAGAATTTGTCTACAAAAAGTAGCTAACATTAACAAAGTACACCTAAGCATATCCTTGTTTACTTGTAATCAATAGGGTACAACATCACATTGTTTTTTCCTCTGGTAGTGGTAGATCTGTATTTATACATCTCTACACTTAATCTCATATGAAAATTTGCCATGTAAAATGACATTCAAAAAGCATTTATTCATTAACCACTAAGCACTCATACTATGTAAGGGATGCAAGAGATATACAAGATGATTTCTGCTTTCCAGAAGCTCAGAGTCTAGTGGCAGACATAAGACAAATACCTGCAGAATGTTTAAATAAGTGCAGCAGACAATGCTTCCATTAGCATATATTAGCTTCTTTCCATTCTCATTGCTACCAGCCTCTATAGGCTTTGTCCATCTCATCTAGTCTGTGGTGTTAGATTCCTACCTGAGCACTACATTTCACAATCTCCCACTCTGATCCACTGTACACGTGGGTTGCCATATGAGATAATGGCTTCAGTGATTTCACTCTTCTAATAAAAAACAAAACAAATAGAAATTCCTATGACATTAAATGTCCTCTTGATAAATGATTAAATATAACATTCTGGTTTGGGTTCCCTTTAGTCTCTTCATTTCATATTCACACTTTACTTTTCTGCCCCCTGAAAACATGCTACAGTCTTGATTTATTTCCTTTTCCTCATGCTGTTTTTTCTTCAAGAATCATCCAACACTTTTCTTCAGAATTCTATCATCATGGAAAGGCAATCTGAAATATTTTCATATGGGATATAGTCTGTACCAAAATTGTGTGTGTAGACAAGACCACATTTGTGGAGGCTATCAGGAAACGATTATATAATAATTTACACTGAGGCATATACTTCATTTCTTTGTTATTTGTCTCGTTTGTTAAAGTCCTTGAGTAAAACTTGTATTTTACCAGTCTTTCTTTCAATTTTAGAACTAAACTTTGTTCACAGGAAGTTCTCAGTAAATATTTATGTAATCAAATTAAAGTTATTTGAATCAAATGCAGTAGAACAGAAAATTTTAGAGAATGAACTGTTCTAGGAAGATTTTTTTGGATAAGATCTTGCACAGGCCTTTGGACCTGTGGAAGAAAATATGACAGAGACTCTAATGAAAATCTGTAGGAATGAGACACTTAAGACCCTTAAAAACAACAATCACAAAAGCCGCTAGTCTGATTTTCATAGAGTCTTATTTTCAACAATTATGAGATACAATTATATAATTAGCATGAAGAAGAAAAAAGAGAGCCATGGCATTTACAACAATATGATAATAAAGCAAGTCTTAATGATTCTGAGAAGAATCATTAAAAATTAAAGATACACCAGCTAGTGCTTTTCAAACTGATAGCAAAATGGTATTTTTTTCCCCAGTAAATTTTGGTCTAAATTACATTGGAGATTTGCAATTATACAAAGGTACTCTACAAAAATCTCATAAATGATTATTTCAAATAAAAACTTTAGTTATAAGAGTTCTTAAAATTATAAAGTTATAAGAATTATAACAATATTTATATTTGTCATCATTGTCTCTTAATCTGATAGTCTTTTTTTTTTTTTTTTTTTTTGAGACAGAATCTCACTCTGTTGCCCAGGCTGGTGTGTAGTGGTGCCATCTTGGTTCATTGTAGCCTCCACCTCCCAGTTCAAGTGATTCTCCTGCCTCAGCCTCCCAAATAGCTGGGACTACAGCTGCTTGCCACCATGCCCAGCTAATTTTTTATTTTTAGTAGAGACAGGGCTTCACTCGCCATGTTAGCCAGGCTGGTCTCAAAATCCTGACCTCAGGTGATCCACCCACCTCGGCCTCCCAGAGTGCTGGGATTACAGGCATGAGCCACTGTGCCCAGCCGATATAGTCTTTTAATCCAGTATTTATTTGTTACATAAACTCTTTTATATCTGTGTCTGCATAGTTTGATTTGCCTCTGTAGGTTTCCACAGGACTTAAACAAGTGAGAGAATATACTACATTTCTTTTTATTTATTTCCTCTTATTCTCCATTTTTCTAGAAGACTCAATAATTTCTGCATGAAATTCTTAAAAATTAATGACTTGTGAATAGAAAAAGAAAGTTTCTTAACGAAATTTCCACCTACATCATTTTTTTTACATTTTCACTAATAAGAAGATGTAACATTGCTTAATGATTTTCAAAGGCTGAACAGAAATTTTAATTAAATACTACCCTAACCATAATATTTGGCCACATAGTCTAGAAATTTAGGTTTCATTATTATGTTCCCAAACAAAAACCCAGAAGCAATATTCTGAACAATGTGTGGTTCAATGTTCTAGTTAAAGGAGAATGCCCTTTTATTAGAATAATCTAAGAATACATTTTATTTTCTGCCTACTTCTTTTTATATTCAGAATTCTGAAATGAGAATGTCTGCAGATGTGGCAGGTGGAATAAAGGTAGCCCCAAAGATAGGCATGTCCTAATTCCTGGAATCTGTGAAGAATGTTACTTAAATGGCAAAAGGGGCTTTGTGGATGTGATTAAAATTATGGATTTTGAGATGGGGAGATTTTCCTAGATTAGCCACTGGGGCCCAATATAAGGCAAAGAATGCCTGTGGCCTCTAGAATCAGGAAAATGAAAGAAAATGGGTCTCCCCAAGAGCCTCCAGAAAAGAATGCAGCCCTGTCAACCACATTCATTTTATTTAAGTTAGTAAGATCCATGTCAGATTTTTATTTTTATATTTATTTTTATTTTTATTTTTTTTTGAGATGGAGTCTTGCTCTGTTGCCCAGGCTGGAGTGCAGTGGCTGCGATCTCGGCTCACTGTGACCTCCGCCTCCCGGGTTCAAGCAATTCTACTGCTTCAGCCTCCCAAGTAGCTGGGATTACAGGCATGTGACACCATGTCTGGCTAATTTTTTGTATTTTTAGTAGAGATGGGGTTTCACCATGCTGGGCAGGCTGGTCTTGAACTCTTGACCTCGTGATCCACCCACCTTGGCCTCCCAAAGTGTTGGGAATTACAGGCGTGAGCCACCACACCTGGCCCCATGTTAGGTTTCTAACCAAACTGTAAAATGTTTGTGTAAGACTAAATTTGTGGTAATTTCTAACCAAACTGTATTTCTAACCAAACTGTAAAAGATTTCTAACCAAACTGTAAAATGTTTGTGTAAGCTAAATTTGTGGTAATTTTTATAGCAGAAATAAAAACTAATATACAAGGCATATGGGAGAGTTGCAAATAAATTTAAGTAATTTATTAATATTTACCAAACAATGAATAAATATTATTAGCAATGAGAAACTAAAGTTTCCACAAGGAACTCCTACTTTTTTCTAAGTAGAACCAGTTTGGAAAACGTATGAATGTTTAAAAAAAAAAATCACAACCAATCTCCTAGTCGATTATACTAATTTTTTAGATTTCATTGGCAGATTATTTACCTCTGAGCCTGAATATATGTACATAACATACTTTACTTTTTTATAGAAATGTGTTTGTTGCAACCCTAGTACTTAGAGCATGCCAAACATATATACGTAAATATTTGTTGAATAAATATAAAGTAATAATAAGACTGAGGAATCAAGAGAAATAATCTAACAATTAATTGCCATCTGCATTTGTAGAATTCTAGAAGGTGTTATTTTTAAAAACAATAAAAATTAGTCTTCATCATGTTTTCCCCGTGGGAATATAGGTAATAAAATGAACACAAATGTGAAATCAAAAGAGCCCCACTGTGCATTTGAAATATGATCCCCTTTCAAAATTCCTTCTTTGTTCCTTAATAGACATTGCAATAGAGATTATGACACAAAAATCCACAACCAAAAATGTTATAATGCTGGAATACAATATTGAACTGGCAGTATAAATTTTTAAATTAATTTATCCACATAATTTACAACGACAATATAATTATCCCACATACGGATTGTAATTAGTAAAACATTCATAACTGGAAAAACACAAAAGGAGCTATTTTGAATTAAAAAATGCTTATATTTTAAATAATCCCTTGTCTCTGTTCAAAACTTCAACATTTTAAACTTGTAAGTTGCGATACAACTCAAACAAAAGACAGTAAATATGTAAAAACAACTTGATGGTAAAAAATTAAATGTCCCCATTTAAAAACTAATAAACTAAAGAAAACAATCTAACTTAAGAGATCACTTCTCTAATTCCACTTCTATAATTCTATACTGGACAAATAATCTTGAAAAAAAAACAGATTTACAAAAAAAGAACATAATTTTTCATATAACAAAATTTATCCCTAACTTGTGTCTAACAGTAAGAAAATGGTTAAATGGATCATGTATTTCAACATCATGCACTAAAACAAATATAGAATGAAAGAAAATTGGCTTGAAAAAATTAAACTTAGTATGGTCTTAATATTTTAAAATATGCATAGCAAAAAGTTGGAAAGCAATATGCCAAAATATTACATATAATTGGTAGCATTGTAGATTATTTTAATTTTATGCTACGTGTTTTTACTCTGTTTTTTAAATTTTCAGTACTAAAGTTGGTATTATTTTATAATCAGAAAAAGTATTTTGTAATGAAAAAGAAGTTTTAATGTAAACAATGATTACTTCTTGATCACTGATCATTTCATATATTGTAATTGTGTGTATTCCCTGAAAGCTTCTGAAGTAATGGGTTGTTTCAGATCAAACCAAGGACTTTTCCAAATAGCATCAAAGTACATTTTAGGTTTGATCTGATGAATTATCTTAAATAATGAAGTCATTATTCTTAAAGAGTGAAATAATTTCTAAAATAATGAAAATAACAAAATTACCTTAAATAATGAAAGTCAATACTAACTGTGAGGAAACTCGGTGCTGCAGATAGGATATTTATATTACAGATGAATATTTTAAAGGAGAAATAGCCTACCAGTTCTGCTAATTTATAAGAGCTATGTTTTTTTATTTACACGATCACTAGGGTTACCAGCATATTCAGCATTAGGTGCCTGAATTATTAGTAATGAAATCCTACCTTTGCAGGATCTTAGACATAAATTCCATAACTCTGCAAGGCTTATTCCGATAATTTGGGTAATAATTAGTCACATATCATTGTAAGTCAAATAAAAAACAATATATTGGTGGAATTACTACTTACTGTGGTAGCACAATGAATATCTTTCCATACTGTGGCTTCCCTGGAGAGATCAGAGACTTCAAACAAATTATCAAGAATCACTTCCCCAATCATGTCATGTCTAGAAAATCTGTCAAAATCATACACACTGAAATGTAGTTTTCGGTTGCTTAGTTGATCATATGCTACAGGAAATTGAAAAGTTTCATCAAATAGAGGATTTAAAGTCTTTCTGTGCACGCGGGTCTGAAATTTCTTTTTCCTATCTGGAAGAAGATACATCTTCACATAAGGGTCAGAAGTTCCTGTGAAGTCTTTAGCAGGGAGATCTAAAGCTTTGATAATTTTAACAACTAGAAGTTCATTTTCATAATCATACTGGAGGGTAAAGTTAAGTTTCCCACAGATTTTGACATCTTCGTTTTGGTTGCCCTCAGAGTCAACTGATTTCTGTTTGTAGAGTTCTGGCTTTATCCTCCCAATGCTGGTTGTTGTTTCTCCTCGTTGTAAAACAGGTTCTGTGCCCATGCTAAAATCAACACTGGAAACCTGCATTTGCCTCGGCAGGTGTCTTCGGAAGGAATTGTGGCTGAACACACACACATATACACAAAATCATTGAGGGAGATCATTTTGATGAGAATGTTATACAGTGACATATAAACTCTTCCCCACCCCCAGAATAGTGAAAAGATATCTATATCTACATAGATAGACACATACATATAATCAAAGAGGTACTTTTGAAAAAATAAAGAAGTACAATATTCAAAGAGAAGTCTCCTAAAATTCCAGAACATCTGAAACACTTAAATGTTCTTTTTGTTTGTTTTGTTTTGTTTTGCTTTTGTTTTTTGAGACAGGGTCTTGTTCTGTCACCCTAGCTGGAGTACAGTAGTGCTATTATAGCTCACTGTAGCTTAAAACTCCTGAGCTCAAGCCATCCTCTGGCCTCCGCCTCCTGAGTAGCTGGGACTACAGGCGTGTGCCACCACACCTGCCCAGTTAATTTTTAAATTTTTTGTAGAGACAGAGTCTTGCTATGTTGCCTAGGCTGGCCTTGAACTTCTGGGCTCACGCAATCCTCTCACCTCAGTCTCCCAAAGTGCTGGGATAACACAAGTGAGCCACAACACGTGGCTGGCCAATGTTAATTTTCATATGCTTTTGGAATTTTGTACTCTCAATCATAAGCACATAATTAAAAACAATTCTAAAGAAACATGATTAGCAAAAAAATTCAATATTCCACAGAAAATTGTGAATGTTATCAATCATCTGGGTCTATCTAGATGTAAGTATTATACAGACAAAATCATTCAGATGGCTGGTTTCTTTTCATCTGGATATTTGAGTCTCATGAATTTCACATTTTAGTGACTATAGTATTAAAATTAAAAACATGTTATAGGTCCACATTTTCTTATAATGAGTTGTTTCTAATTCTTAATCTAACTAAATACATATTTACTTTTAAAAAGAATATATAGTTGTGGCAGCCAAAAATGAGTACATTTTCTTTGTTTCAACATGCTGTGGTCTTCAGAAACTCTAAGGATAAAAACAAATGTAGAATTTTAGAATTTGAGCCCAACAAAACAAGTTTTTAAAAATTCAGACTGAATTTCCTATAGTCACTATTACTACTCATCTAGTCAACATTTCCAGAATATTAAATATATAAGCTTACTAATGTCTTCTACATGTGACTTGCATTAAAGACCTGCTGCTTTTTTATACTTACTCCATGCTTTCTGGCACGAACTGTGCCAAACTACCCATCTCCTCAAAGCTTAGTCCCACGTCTTTTGTTATATTTCTTGTCAGTCTGTCCATCAGACTAATCATCAGTTCTTGGACTATAATTATTGTCTTGAATCTGATGGTTTCTCAGATAAATCCCAGCTACATAAACTTCTAGTCCCGTATCTCTAAATTTCTAAGGAAGATTTCTAAACAGATGTCTTCATTTCTCCCCAAATGCAACCAAACTCATCATTTTCTCCCTTTTGCTTGCAAATCGGTTCTTTATCCCACAATCTCTGACAATAGCACTAACATTTTTTATCAGTCACTCATGCTTCCAAGAATGAAGTATGCTTTGAATCATTCTCCCTTTACCCATAGGATTTACTCAGTTTTCTAAATCCTGTTGCTTTTCCTTTGAAACATCTCATATAGTTGTTCATTCCACTCCTTTTCCATTGCTGTGGAGTCCAGATCCTTATCTCCATATATTTTGCTTTCTCTAGTCACCTTCAGCTGGCTTTTTTTTTTCCTTCCAGCTCTGTCTTATACTTAATACCCAGTCAGTGCACCCTCAGAACACTCATTTCAAAATACTTTATTCACTTCTGTTGTCTATCGCAGCAGGTCTACACACCTGTTACAGTACTAAGTAATATAGATGACATTGCATGATTAATATTTGATTCACTGATGCACACATGAAGCTCGATTTCTTTTTTTTCGAAATGGGTTCTCACTCTGTCACCCAGGCTGGAGTGCAGTGACACAATCTTGGCTTACTGCAACCTCAACCTCCCAGGTTGAGGCGATTCTCCTGCCTCAGGCTCCCAAGTAGCTGAGATTAGAGGCTCCCGCCACCGCACCTGGCTAATTTTTATATTTTTGGTAGAGATGGGGTTTCACCATGTTGGCCAGGCTGGTCTCAAACTCCTGACCTTAAGTGATCTGCCCACCTCCACCTCCCAAAGTGCTGGGATTACAGGCGTGAGAACATTGATTTCTTTTTTTTTTTTTTGAGACGGAGTCTCACTCTGCCGCCCAGGCTGGAGAGCAGTGGCGTGATCTCGGCTCACTGCAAACTCCGCCTCCCAGGTTCATGCCATTCTCCTCCCTCAGCCTTCCGAGTAGCTGGGACTACAGGCGCCCCCTACCACGCCCGGCTAATTTTTTGGTATTTTTAGTAGAGACTGGGGTTTCACCATGTTAGCCAGGATGGTCTCGATCTCCTGATCTCAAAGAAGAGTTTACAAATTAGTGACCATCCAGAAGTGAGATGCCTGGCCACAATACCATTTGAGAAGTAGTGACAGGAGCTGAGGATGTTGAACCTAGAAAGGAGAAGCAGTTGAAGAATAGGGTAAAGATGGATTAAGGCTAGCTGTCTTCTAATGCCCGAAGGACTGTCATGACAGCATTTAGGAATTTATGGAAGGTGCAGGAAGATAAACTTTAGCTTAATATAAAGGAACGTTTAAAATAATCTAGAGCTATCCAACACAGTGAAGTAGTGAACTTCCTCAAGCTGGAAATGTAGAACAAAGGTTAGATGCTGAAGAAAAATATTTCTGCCTCACGTAAGATTTTGGCAAGTCTAGCATCTCACTTGAGGCAGGAAACATTAAGTGTTTTCTAACCTTAAGTTTATTCTGTGATTCTCTGTCATTCTATAGTCCTTCAGTAATTTTACAGGCCTAAATGTTTACAACGCAGTATCAATATTATGTGCATTAATAAAATGGAATTTGTTAAAATCAGAATTATAATCTAAGGTGTTGCCAAGTTCATTCTCTTACATTTAATTTGCTTATTTACTTTAACTGGACTGAACTGTTGAGCAGTAATTCAAAAAACACCATAAGAAGTGCTTAGGGCTGTATTGAAACTAATGCAACCTCTCTCTATGGTCCCCTTTCATACAGATAAGGAAGACAAACTGAAATGAGCTGTGAGAGTATCAGTAACTCTGCTTGTTTCTACTGTACTATTCACAGACTTCTCAGACATTTGTTTAAAGGACCTGTGGTTCAATACATATATTGCAAATTAAAGATTCAGACTAGTAAAGTGGTGGAAGGGTGTCATAGGTGAAAGTAAACTGCAGTGTTTTTGGATCTCGTCCTCCACATTCTGCTCAGCTTCACCCGAAGAATGAGAAGCTTTAGTGCGCTGTCACAGAGAATTATATGGATAAAAGGAGAAAGCCTATGGAAAAATGATATTCTAATATCAGATTAGTGCTAAAGTATGCCAAGAATTAGAATATGAAAAAAAATGTCAAATACAATTTGGAAGAAAATAAAAAATAATAATAAAAGATGGGAAAAAATACAGAAATATACACTAAAACATTTTCACAATAAAAAGTTAGGATGCCTTTGCTCTTCAGATGTTGCCAGTAAAAGCTAACATAGGAGTACTTATGATGTTGCAGGTATGGGTATAAATTCTTTATCAATTCAACTGAGCCTCATGTAACCCAATCAGGTACTTACTATTATGTTCCCAAATGAGGACACTGAGGCACAGAGAAGTGAGTAATGCATTCAAAGTCTTGCTGGTAAGCAGGTGCTAAAATTAAAATTTAACTGAGGCAGTCTGGGTCTAGTGGCCACACCCTTAACCACCACGCTATATATACTGTCATATTAATGGTTATCCTATTTGATTAAATTACTTCAAAAATCAATTATTCTACTAAATAACCATATAAAATATTAAAGTATCATTTTATATGCTTTTATATGTTTTCCACTTAAATATTATATATAACATAATTATGTAATCCACTAAGATCTCAATTTATTTGGTTAAGATAGCTTGATATGTTTTTAGAGGTGCTTTTAACTTATTTGACTTGTTAACAAAAATTGGAAGGGAGCACAAATGTTTAATTTGTAAATGAAATTATGATCAGACCATTGTGTACAAAATTCTTATCGAGTTTATAGTTATGATACATTTTATTGGAAATGACATATTTTGAAAATAACAGTAAAATTTGTAAGGCGATTTGTGGTATATCATATATTAAAAATGACTATTTTAAAATTTGACTATAATTGAAAAACCGCTACTATATAGAGAAACATACTAGAACTACTTTATCTCAGGTGAGAGAATTAGCCCCTAATTGAAACTACACTGGCTTTATGACTCAATATTTTAGTTTCTGTATCTAAGTGAGTATACACGTAAAAAAGTCTTTGCTAACTTAAATCTTGAAGTGATTTGTTTCTTCAGATATATGCCACTCTAATGCATTAGGCATGACATGAAATGTATTTTGACCTCGAATCTACCCCAGATATGAAAGATCAGGAGCTTAAATTAGGGTTAGCAAAGGTCAGAGGGAATTTATGAAAATAAAAATAATATAAAAAGGAATATAAGTAGTACATATTACTGTGAAATATTAAAAGGGTCTAGTATAATCTAGTTTGCATATTCAATATTCTTAAGATATTTAGGATATTTTATTGAATAGAAAATCTAACATTCTTGCTAAAATCACTTTCAGTTATGCAACAAGCTTTTGATTTTTGGGAGCAAAACCCCTAAGAAGTTAATTTTTTTTATAGGTTTATTCCATCATTTCACACTCCCTTGGCTTTTCAATATTATAAAACTTCAATTTTCTATCCTCTGTGACAAAATTAGTAATTTCTTCTTTATGACTCTGATTATATTTTTGCAGCTGTAAAGTCCCTTATAAGAATAAAAAAGTAGTAACATTTTTGTTCTAGTAAGTCAGTGTCCTAATAATAGGGTAAATAGCACATATTCTAAGTCACAGTTTAGCTAGTCAGTTAAGACAAGCTTTAATTATTACAATGTTTAAACTATTGCCATGACAACACAGATCTTCTTTTTCTTCTGGCTTTTTTTTTCTCTTTTAGAATGACAGTGATTAGTGGCTATACAGTCTCACACAAATATCCAACCAATCACAGTGCAAGTCATTTGACTGTAACTAACGCCATTCTTATCCTTCAAACCTAGTATTAGGTTGGTGCAAAAGTAATTGTATTTTTTGCTGTTGAAAGTAATGGTAAAAACCGCAATTACTTTTGCACCAACCTGCAGCTGAGGGTCCTGACTGTTAGAAGGAAAACTAACAAACAGAAAGGACATCCACACCAAAACCCGATCTGTACGTCACCATCATCAAAGACCAAAGGTAGATAAAACCACAAAGATGGGGAAAAAACAGAGCAGAAAAGCTGAAAACTCTAAAAATCAGAGCACCTCTCCCACTCCAAAGAAATGCAGCTCCTCGCCAGCAACGGAACAAAGCTGGATGGAGAAAGATTTGGATGAATTGAGAGAAGAAGGCTTCAGAAAATCAAACTTCTCCTAGCTAAAGGAGGAAGTTCAAACCCATCCAAAAAAACTAAAAACCTTGAAAAAAGATTAGACGAATGGCTAACTAGAATAACCAGTGTAGAGAAGTCCTTAAATGATCTGATGGAGCTGAAAACCACGGCACGAGAACTATGTGATGAATGTACAAGCTTCAGTAGCCGATTTGATCAAGTGGAAGAAAGGGTATCAGTGATTGAAGATCAAATTAATGAAATGAAGCGAGAAGAGAAGTTTAGAGAAAAAAGAGTAAAAAGAAATGAACAAAGCCTTCAAGAAATATGGGACTATGTGAAAAGACCAAATCTACGTCTGATTGGTGTACCTGAATGTGACGGGGAGAATGGAACCAAGTTGGAAAACACTCTGCAGGATATTATCCAGAACTTCCCCAATCTAGCAAGGCAGGCCAAGATTCAAATTCAGGAAATACAGAGAATGCCACAAAGATACTCCTTGAGAAGAGCAACTCCAAGACACATAATTGTCAGATTCACCAAAATGGAAATGAAGGAAAAAATGCTAAGGGCAGCCAGAGAGAAAGGTCGGGTTACCCACAAAGGGAAGCCCATCAGACTAACAGCTGATCTCTCAGCAGAAACTCTACAAGCCAGAAGAGAGTGGGGGCCAATCTTCAACATTCTTAAAGAAAAGAATTTTCAACTCAGAATTTCATATCCAGCCAAACTAAGCTTCATAAGTGAAGGAGAAATAAAATCCTTTACAGACAAGTAAATGCTGAGAGATTTTGTCACCACCAGGCCTGCCCTACAAGAGGTCCTGAAGGAAGCACTAAACATGGAAAGGAACAACCGGTACCAGCCACTGCAAAAACATGCCAAATTGTAAAGACCTTCAAGGCTAGGAAGAAACTGCATTAACTAACGAGCAAAATAACCAGCTAACATCATAATGACAGGATCAAATTAACACATAACAATATTAATCTTAAATGTAAATGGGCTAAATGCTCCAGTTAAAAGACACAGACTGGCTAATTGGATAAAGAGTCAAGACCCATCAGTGTGCTGTATTCAGGAAACCCGTCTCACGTGCAGAGACACACATAGGCTCAAAGTAAAGGGATGGAGGAAGATCTACCAAGCAAATGGAAAACAAAAAAAGGCAGGGGTTGCAATCCTAGTCTCTGATAAAACAGACTTTAAACCAACAAAGATCAAAAGAGACAAAGAAGGCCATTACATAATGGTAAAGGGATCAATTCAACAAGAGCTAACTATCCTAAATATATATGCACCCAATACAGGAGCACCCAGATTCATAAAGTAAGTCCTTAGAAACATACAAAGAGACTTAGACTCCCACACAATAATAATGGGAGACTTTAACACCCCACTGTCAACATTAGACAGATCAAAGAGACAGAAAGTTAACAAGGATATTCAGGAATTGAACTCAGCTCTGCACCAAGCGGACCTAATAGACATCTACAGAACTCTCCACCCCAAATCAACAGAATATACATTCTTCTCAGCACCACATTGCACTTATTCCAGAAATGACCACATAGTTGGAAGTAAAGCACTCCTCAGCAAATGTAAAAGAACAGAAATTATCACAAACTGTCTCTCAGACCACAGTGCAATCAAACTAGAACTCAGGATTAAGAAACTCACTCAAAACCACTCAACTACATGGAATCTGAACAACCTGCTCCTGAATGACTACTGGGTGCATAACGAAATGAAGGCAGAAATAAAGAGGTTCTTTGAAACCAGTGAGAACAAAGCCACAACATACCAGAATCTCTGGGACACATTGAAAGCAGTGTGTAGAGGGAAATTTATAGCATTAAATGCCCACAAGAGAAAGCAGGGAAGATCTAAAATTGACACCCTAACATCACCATCTTATTCTTCAAATCTAGCACTGTCCAAGCACTCTACCAGAGAAAGAAAAACTTGCCCCATCTAACCTGGAACACTGAGGGTAGCTAGATATAGTCAACATTAGTTGATGGCACTGGAATATAATGTATTAATATGGTCACTTTCAAATATTTACTACAAATAGATCCTTTCCTTCCAATAAAATCTGAGGCCAGAAGTTGACTATGTAAAGACGGAGCTGCTCTGGTTGACATGTGGTTAGAGTCCTGGAAACTCACTGGAATACAAGCAAATTCTTCCCACCTATCAGAAGAAAGTGTTTAAAGACTTTTACAAAGAGACGAGATGGAAAAAGTGTTGGACTAGAGTCTGACTACAGTTTGGTTCCAGTTTCCCTATGTAGTGAGGGCAAATTTAGGCACATCACTTAACTTGTTTGAGCTTTATTTTTCTCATTTATAAAATGGTTCTTTTACAGTTTTTGAGAAGATTAAATGATATATTGTATATGACTTTCCCAACTATCACTTTTCATATTAACATTAGTTATTACTTTTATAATTCAGGATACAAGAAGCCAAAGTACATATGCCATAATGGTTTTGACAAGCTCAAATCTAGGCTTCCTGGGGATGCAGAGACAGCTCAAAGTCATTTCTATGTGAGCATGTCATGGACCACCTCCCTGGTCTAAAAAGACCCCCTGACTTCACATCTCAGCATCTAATGGGAAACCTATATCCTCTTGCTTTAATTTGCAATGTCTTTACTATCTATTAAATTAACCTTAGATATTACTTAAGAAATCACAGAAGAAAAGTAAAAATATCTTTAGCAGCTTTCTATTTAATAAATAATTAAATGTTTAAAAGAAATTTATCTCTATTTTAATATTAAAATCTGCATCAGAAACTCTCATCATATATTCAGTTAGATCACCATTTCATAAAGAGGCTTGAATAGCAAGACGAAATCAAGTTTCTGGTAAACAAAGTTTTTATTCTGTTTCCTATTTTCTCCTGTTCAATTTGAAACAAAGACAAGAGTGATTCATTACACAAATATCTGAGCATATACCATGCAAAAAACTATAGGGAGAGTAAACTGTATAAAATGCCACAGTGGATTTTTTAAAATAATCCATTGACCTCTATATCCTTAATCCCTTTTCGGAATGTTTCTCACCTTATTACCTGGTAGAAATCAGGCTCTTCCCCAAGGACATCATTTCGTATGTGTTCCTCTCACATGGTGGCTGTTATATCCCCATGGCCCTTATTCCACCAGCTTGCCAGTGAAGTAACAGTTTCCTCTTGACCCCCATTACCACTTCACACCATTCTCTTTTATTTGTTGTTGTTGAGACAGAGTCTCACTTTGTCATCCCGGCTGGAATGCAGTGGTGTGATCTCAGCTTACAGCAACCTCTGCCTCCCTGGTTCAAGCAATTCCCCTGCCTCAGCCTCCCGAGTAGCTGGGATAACAGGAGTGTGCCACCACGCCCCGCTAATTTTTTTGTATTTTTAGTAGAGACGGGGTTTCATTATGTTGGCCAAACTGGCCTCCAAATCCTGACCTTAGGCAATCCACCTGCCTCAGCCTCCCAAAGTGCTGGGATTACAAGTGTGAGCCACCACGCCCGGCCCACACCATTCTCTTTTAAGCTACCACACCCATCTCTGAAGCTCAAGTCAAGAAATCACACTTCCATTACCACTTACTGTTAGTGATCTATTGATATCGAAAACCCTTTCTATAAAGTCTTCATTATCTTAGTCTTCTGGTTCATGAACATTCTCTTTTACAACGTTTCTGCTCGAATTCTGACAATCTAAGTGTTTCTTCCAACCCTTTGGCCTCTAGGTTCAATGAACTCCTCTCTTCCAATGATGTTCTCTACTTAACCTCAGTCACTATCATGTAAATAGCCAGATTTAGTCATCATCAACAGCAAGCTCTTCACAACCACAATTTCAGGCATGCTTCCCTCTGATCAACACTTCCTACCTTTTCAGGTTCCTTTAAGATAGAAGAAATAATGGTATGCTCTTATGCTGAGGATACTAATAAAATAGAGAGGGAGAAATAATAATGCAAGCATCAGAGAGGAGGATTCTTAGAAGTGACAGGAGGTAAAATGGGATCTAACATGAAAGTGGAGGGATTCGTTATAGATAGGAGCATTGATAGTTAACGTACTATCCATCAGGAAGGCAAATATATGGGATAGATCCTGTTGAGAGGGTTGATGATGTGGTGGGAGCCTGTGGAAGGTTTCTGCCATTTGCTTCAATTTTCTCAGTAAAATGGGAAGTAAGGCCATTAATTAAAACTGAGAAGAGGAAGAAGGTGATAGAAGTTTGAAAAAAAGTGAGAAGGTATAAAATGGTGTGGTTTGAATGTCCCCTCCAAAACTCACATTGAAACTTAATCCCTGATGTGGCAGTATTGAGAGGCAGAGCCTGTACTGTAAGACATGACTAGGGCATAAGGGCTCTGCCTCATGAATGGATTAAATCCATTCATGAATCAATGGATTAATGAGTTAATAGATTTGTGGATGATCACGGGAGTGGAGCTGCTGGCTTTACAAGAAGAGGAAGAGAGAGCTGAGCTAGCATATTAGCATACTCTGCCCCTTTGCCTTGAGATGTTCTGCACCACCTTGGGACTCTGCAGAGTCCTCACCGGCAAGAAGACCCTTGCCAGATGTGGCCCCTCAACCAGGGACTTCAAAGCTTTTCTAACTGTAAGAAATAAATTCATTTTCTTTATAAATTATCCAGCTTCTGGTATTCTGCTATGAGCAACAGAAAATGTATCAACACAATAGTCTTGTGACTCTCAAAAGATTGAGAGGGAAAACAGATTGCTGTGCAGCATTAGCTAGCTAAATGAGGAATGTGGTCATGAATTTCAAGTGGATCCATGAGAGTTGTTTATATTTTTTCCAGTCATACTCATTTGCACATGTGCAAGTGTAGAGATGACAGAGCAATGAATTCAGCTAGGGCTGTGGTTTTGCCCAGCAAATACAAAAATAGAAAGCAACAAGAGAATTGAGGGTGTACACAAGAGAGTGGCTCTGACTGACCATGGAATTGAAACTGAGTAAAGAAGGAAAAAAATAATATCAAAGATATAGGAATTATGACATAGTGACAGAATCAATGGATTGGAGGTTTTGGTGAGTTGGAAGCGTTGTCTGAGTTGGGATGTAAAGTTAAAAGAACTTTCTATTCACCCTACTTTCTCTGTGCTGCTCTGTTTCTCTAACATATTTGCAGCAAAACTCTTTGAAAGAGTTGAGGACAGTATATTCACTGTTCAAATTCTATTTAAACTTACTCTAATCAGCTTTTCATATACTGTACCACAATCACTCTTGAAAATGTGAACAATGTCTCCCCAACATTGCTAAATTCAAACAGGTCCATTCACAATCCTCATCCCACCCGGCCTTAGCACACTCCTCTGACAGCTACTCCCTCCTGGGAGCTTACTTACTCTCCTCACTTGGCTTCCAGGTTCTGCCCTCCCAGCTTCCCTCCTACTTTACTAGCCTCTACTTCTCAGTCCACTTGGCTGTTCCTAACCTCTCAACGCTCAGAAATTTATCCTTTTTCTTCTTTTTCCCATCTATTCTCAACTATTTGATGATATCATCTCCTGGCTTAGGACATAATCTACATGCTGAGGACCCCAAATTTATATATGTATCACAGATTCACTTCAGAGTTCCAGAGTCATTACCTAGTTGCCCACTGAACTTGTCCACTTAGATTTCTAACAGAATCCTTAAATACCACAGGTCCAGATCTCCTCTTCTTGCCTCTTTAACTCACTCCATTCACAGTCTCATCTGTCTCAACTTGATTTTCCCAGACGCTCAGTCCAAAATCTTCAAGTCATTTTTTACTCTTCTTATTTCACTCACATGCCCCAGCTCATCTATCACGATGGTCTGTTTCTTACACCCTCAAAATATATCCAGTCAGTTCTCATGAACATTATTAACTACCACTTCCCTGGTCTGAAACACCATCACCTCTGGCCTGGATTAGAGCTTCCTTAGTGGACTTTCTGCTTCTATCCATGTGCCTTCCTCAATGTCTATTTTCAATACAGCAGGCAGAATCATCTTTTAAAAACAGGTCATGCTACTCTTTTGACTTAAAACCCTCTAGTGGCTTCCCATATTACTCAGAGTAAAAGTCAAAAATAATGTAGCCCCCTCTACCTCTGCTTTTTCTCCTGGATTTCTCTTGGTGGGAACATGTAGCACGGGTTCTAGCTTCAGGGCCTTTGCAGCGCCTGCCTCCTCTACATGAAAAGCCCTCCCAGACTCCTCAAGGCCCACCTGTCTACCACTTTTGAGTCTTTGCACAATTTACCTTCTCAGCAAGATCTGTCCTGGCTACAATGTTTAAAATTGCAACACTGCCTCCCATTCAGACTTTCCAATCCCTTTATTTTGTGCTATTATTTTCTGTAGGACTTATTACCTTGTAATACATCATATAACTTATAAGAATGTGTGTGTGTGGGGGGACTTTTGACAGTTTTGTGCCAAATGTGTGTCAAATTTCAAGAAAAATGTCTATGACATAAGTGTTCAATAAATATTGTTGAATAAAGAAAATATTTTCTCTGAAAAATTTAGCCATGTGACTAAATAGCAATTGAATAATAATAATAAAAGCTAGAGAAACAACTGGTTTTCTTCTCAATTATTTAAAGAGATGGCTAAAATCCATTCAGTAATTTACCTTTATTCTGTTCAAAGAATTTACAGGCAATTGGTTCTTTAATAAATTTAATGAAATAAATGTTCAGTTATTCTGAACTTAAAACCTTCAGATTAGGAGAATAACATACTGCCTACTGTGCTAAGGAGGCAATTCAGTTATTCTCAAAATACTTACCTTGACTTCTCTCCATGTTTAAAAAAATATATAAGATATAAACATCATAAAAAGATGATAAGCAATTGCTTTTGATCTAGCATATATTTAAATGAATGTATATGAAGTAATTAGCTTGGAAAATACTTCTTCATAGCTTTTGATCTACAGATAACGTTCTGAGAACATATTATATTACAAGAAAAGAAGTAAATATAGACTGAAGCCTTAAACATTAAAAAATTCTCAATAATAACTGGTCAAAATAATAAATACAAGAACTTATTTTTTAGTATTACTTGATTCCTAGAAGGTCATGTGACCATAATTCTAGCTCTGGATTTCTATGCTCAGTGTGCAATTTTATACCTTCCCTTACTTTGTAATATGTTTCTGACTCTCATGAGCTTACCTCCTGGTGAGCTCAGCTAGGTTTTGGAGAAAAATAGTGATAGCTCCACAACCAGGTTCATGTACCACTCTTGATGACACTTCATCTGTGTCTCCACATCTCCTCGACCTTACTGCAAATAGTGTATTGAAATTACCTGTTTTCAGATTTGTCTTTCAGTCTCCAAGACTTTCTTCTAAATTGTGGTCTTTATTATGGCAGAGAGTATTATTCATCTTTTAATTATTTCATCATAAACATTTGCTGGGAACTAAGAAAATGTCTGTTGGAGTTTGTATGAAAATAATTTACCCTAAGATTCCTGTGACTAATAAAATCAAACTTCCCAAGCATTTATTCATATTATGTAGAAGACTAGGAGGCTGAGGTGAGAGGATTGCTTGAGGCCAGGAATTCAAGACCAGCTTAGGCAACATTTTGAGACCTCATCTCCAGAAAAAAAATAAAAAATAATAAGCTGGGCCTGGTGGTGCGTGCCTGTAGTCCTGGCAACTTGGGAGGCTGAGGCAGGAGGACTGCTTGAACCTAGGAGCTCAAGGCTGCAGAGAGGTATGATCACGCCACTGCACTCCTGCCTGGGCAACAGAGTGAGACTCTGTATCAAAACAACAACAACAACAACAGCAAAAAAAAGAACCAAATCAGTGTTTGTGTATAAGACAATATTTATAACTACCAGAAAACAAACTTCAAATTTCAATCATTTTGTAAGGATGTGACTCTGGCCTTAGTTCAAAGAGTCATCTCTTTTCAGAAAAGAAGCAAGTGTGTACACCTAATACATTTCTTTCATGAAGGAAATTATTTAACCACCTCAAGTTCCTGCAAAGCATGTTTTATGAACTTCTATTTCAGGGAGACAGATCTCAGGTCTTTCCATTGATCTGGGCAAGTGTTGCTCCTTGATACCCTAGCTAGCCATATATCTTTTAAACTCCCCCTTTTTGTAATATCCCATTTTTCATTCCTTACAGTGTTTTAGCATAGATAATTTCAATTTTTGCTATCTTTTCAGAGAAATTTAAATTTTTAAAAACATTCTTACAGTAAAGTTAACTATGGAGTCTCATTTTATCTATTTTTACATAATTCTTAATTTTTCTTATAATAATGCACATTAAGCATTCTTTTGGATACTATGCATGATGATTTTAAGCACTACGCTTCTAATCAACTATAGCTAATTGTAAATATTGTAAATTCATCAGCACATATAAGTCAGTGATTTCTTCCCATGTACATTTTCCTGCTTTTGTTTCATGTTCAATTTGTTATGCGATTACAGTTCCTAATTATTTTCAATAGGTACTTAGAGTCCTAAAGGTGATAAATCTATATAATTCCTCATCCTCAACAAATTATTTTGCCAGTTACTATTCACCTTGTCTTTACGCCATTAATAAATTCAAAGAAAATTGGTTCTCATACTCATCTGTGAGAATACTATCATTAACCTCTTTCTAATAGGAACACAGTGTTATCTTACCACTCATCATCTCGTGTGGCTTTTAAAGATGATGTATTTAAAAAGGCAAAATGAAGTGGAGGATGATCAATCAATCAAAAGCATTCAATTGACACTTATGTGCCTACACAGTGGTGGAATAGGAGGGCATAAAAGTGGGTTGCACACGCTTAGATGCTGAAAATTTAGCATCTAGTTTGGAAACAGCTGGAGCTCAATATTAAGATACAAAATAATTGCTAGATTGTAATTACAGCTTTAAATAATAAAGGATAATAGTTAAAAATTGGGCAGAGAAAGTGGACTCTCAGATGCATTTTCCTTAAAGATCTTGTAGTACATAAAAACGAGGTTGTTATTCCACACAAGGAAAGCAGCATGAACAAAAGCACAGAGGCAAAGAGAGTCAGATCTTTAGGAGGATGGTAAAAAGACCAAGCGCCCTTCTAGTGAGCAACCATGGAAGATCAGTAAGATAAACAAGATGAGGTCATTGAATTCATTTATTGATTCTTTCAATTCAGTAAGTTCACTTTGAGTTCCTACAGTGCTTTGTTAAGGCATCAAAACTTAAAGTATTAAAAAAAGTTAAAAAAAAAGCAATATAGAAGTGAATACGGCTGATTTTCTGCCTAAGAAAGCAGCATAGAACTCTATATGTGGGGGTATATGGAACCAAAATGCTAATGGTAGCTTGGTATAATCATAGTATAACAGCTTTAATGACTTTTAAAAGATTTGGACTAGACATGGAATTACTGAAGTGCCACTTAATGATTTTTTACAAGGGATCTTAGATTTTCCTTTACACATTTTCATGTTTCTTTTTGTTGTTGTTTTCTATTTCCTGATTTTTATTACACTTGAACATAATAAAAATTACAAAGTAGATGTCTTCTCCTACAGTCTGTCTTGTAAAGTGTTGCCAAGTGAATTATCCTAAAACACAACACTTACCCACAGAACTCCTCTGCTACAAATATTTTTTTTTGACAAGAGAGACTCTGAACATGTTGGCCATGATTTCAAGGTTTCACTATACTTCAATTTCAGCTGATTTTATCTTCCATTATTCCTTCACTTTACTCTATTTTTTGATCACAGTACCTTATCTGCTGTTTTCTTAGCAAAATATCCTACTCTATGATTTTTCAAATAAAATATTTCCATCTAGAATGCACATCCTCTCCCAATTGCCACTTATCTGAATTTCCAGTTTCCTTCAACTCAGCTTAATGGCTCTTCTCCATGCCTTAGCTGGAAATAATGTCTCAATGTTCTGAATTCCACATTCTCCATCACATAGCTGGCACTTGTAATTCCTTATATTGGTATTACATGTATTGTCTCCACATTATATTATAAATTTACAGAAGCTGTCACAGATCCTTAGAGTTTTTGGAGTGGAAAGAGTGAAGGATACGTTGACTATACCCAGGATTAAATATATGTTGAATAAGGTTATTGGATGAATAAACAATCAAGATGACTCTTGAAGAATATTAGTAATGAAGAAATACACAAATGCCAGCTGGGTTGTTTGGTTGCCTGGCACGCTGATAGGGCAAAATGTCCACATACTTGAAAAAGGAGATGATAACTTGAAAAATGTGGGAGTTTCCAGCAATGCTGCTAACTTCTAGGCCCATCAGGATGCTATTTAAATACAGAGACAAGTAAAACTTGAAAGACTATGATGTCTGAGCCAAATTATAAAGGAGTCCCAACAGACTAGAGCTGGGGCATACTAATAAGGTGAGGAAACAAAGTATTAAAGTTAAATTCAGTGTGTGTGTGTGTGTGTGTGTGTGCATCTGTGTGTGTTATGTGTGTGTGTGTGCGTGCCTGTGCATGTAGGTTTGATTTTGCTACATTTCAGTGAAAAGTTGGCATTTGAGCAGAATAATTTGATTTATAATAATGTACCCTTGATCTCTGTGTTCATGTGGACTACATAATGAACTCAGCAATTTCCTCTTCCTCTCTCTATAAAGGTAATTTCTAGTATGATGAAGTAATTAATGTAGATAAGAGTTTTGAGAACTAGAAATAATCATGTTTTCTGCAAGGAATTCATCCCAAGGCTAAACAAGTTCAAATAATGACTCTAGTCATTCATGATATTCATATACAATTCCAGATTTTTAATTGAGTATGATGAACAGGAAGATGCTGTTATTCTCCAGCCTTCAAACTACCTGTCCTAAGCATACTTTGTAACCAACATATTTAATTGCAGGAAAACTACATCCCTTTGGCGTTTATGCTTAATATGTGTTCATCCATCTGGATAAATTTGAATTCTTACTCTTCCCAGCTGCATGACTTCAGGCAAATTTTTAAATCTCTCTGGGTTTCAGTTAGCTCACATGTCATGGGGATAATTAATAATACTTACTTCATGCAGGTTGGTGAAGGATTATCAGGAAGGGTGCCTTGGCATAGTGACAAAATTGCAAGTGCTCAAAATTCTTTTCTTCTTCTTTTTTCCCCAACCACTCATATAAACAATGAAAGTCAGAGGCAGGTGAAATGATTGATATCAAAGTTCTAGCAAAACTCTGAACGTGTGTTGCAGTTTTTCCTCTTACAAAATATCAGATATATACAATCTAATTTTTATGATTTTAAGGTTGAAATTTTTATGTTTTTCTGATTTGTTCAATTTCACATAATTACTGAGAAATTCATAGCTAGCAAAAAGAAGTCTTCGCTCACGTGTTTTCATTCTCCTCTAGCTAGGGATAATCAAATAAGTGGTCTCTTTATACTCAACAGATAATATTTTGGAGATAGTATTTTGTTTTTCTGAGGTTCCAAAAAAACACTGATTACCTGAATTTGTCTTCATTGAGTATCCACATATAATCTGTACATATCAACTAAAGAGTTGAATGATTCTGAATGCTAAGCTAATATACATTCACAGTGGTTAGTATTTTTAAAATGTTTCGCAGATTAATTGAAGATTTTTACCTTGAAATTTCTGAGTGTCTTAAGTCTTCATGGCTATAAGATATCATATGTGGCCAAAGTTTTCCGGGATGGTAGTGATAATCAACTAAATACATGAGGTAATTTTAAAGCAGTTTTCCCCTATAGGTATAGCGAGACCAATGTCTTGGAAAAAAGGAAGTTCCTCCCAAAGACATTTTTTCCCCTATTTGTAAAACATGTAAAAAAAAGTGGTTTATTGGACAATTATTTTATAGTTCAATAAATATATATAATTCAATAAATATATATATAGTTCAATAAATATAAAAACATGGATATTTATTGAGTTACATTACATAAAGATCATAAATAAGAAAATTTAAAATGAGCCTAAATGTCATTGCTCAGGAAAACTTGTCAGAATAAAAACAAAATATGAGGCATTCCTTAGTTATAAAATTTAAGTAGCCTAGAAAAGTGTAACATAAAAAAGACACTTCCATCCATCTTCCTTATCTCAAAGTTCCTTATCTCAAAGGTAATAATTATTCTTACTTATCCCTCTGGAATACATTTAAGTAAGAAGTGGATTTATTTGTAGATATAATTCTTCCATTTACACAAAATACATATTGAATAGCCTTTCAATTCTAGTAGCCAATATGACCCAGTTTTTCAATTTGATAGATTTCTAAACCCTTAAAAGTATTACCATGTTGGAAAACATGGATGCCGTCTTCGGTTTAGAGAGATAAAAAGGTAAGATTAGGAAGTCAATCAGTTTGCAGGAAATAGCAGTTACCTCTCAATAAGAGACCATTGATTTTACCCTGCCCTAGAATAAAACTAGTTGCTACTTTTGGCAACCTGAGAAAAACTGCTGACGTGCAATTTGTTTTAAGAACTGATGCCTCTACTTAGCAGAAAAAAATGCCTCTTTACAGGAATCATTTTTTCCTTTACAGTTAATACAATTAGAATATACTGTGGTTAATTATTTTCAACAAAGTTTTGCTGACTTTCCCAGACTGAGTTAAAATGTATTTCCTTAAGGAAGTCCTCTTCTTCCTCCCTTTAACGTACACTCCTCCATATGCCCATGATATTTGGCTTCTTGTGGAACTTATACTTTGCCCAGTGTAAGAATCTGGTCTACATGAGCTCAAACACACAATGAAGTTTCATGTTTTTGGTATATGTGTTAAACAGTTGCAGACTAAATATGAATCTGTTAGTTGTGATTGTGAAATTCTAGATGATTTCTGATTGTGTAGAGCCTCCACGATATACATTTCAAATGGCTTTCTTAATATTTATTGGTCGAATCAAATTAAGTTGGAAGACTACAGGTAGCAGCTATCAACTAATGATATTTCAGTGGAAAGAGTTTAATAATAATCTGTAGTTACACGATTTTACTGAGACATCACGTTCTGCTAAGCCCCTTTCATGATCCTGCTCCCTATTTGGCTTCTTTGTCCTTAGTTTCTCTCTCTCTGCCCCTATGTACTCTGTCCTACCCTTTCTCTCTTTATTTAATTATCAATTTCCTATGTCTTTCCCATTTCTCCTGTTTCTCTTTTCTCCCAACTAAAGTTTTTCCCTCTTATGAAATTTCACACACACACACACACACACACACACACACGCACACACACCAGTTTTATATATTTAATCTTTCCTTACCGGGATGATGACGTAGGCTCAGTAATTTGTCTTTGCACACGTGCATGTTTAATTAAATGTTCTTTTAAAGCAGTTTGGACTTCTGCTGGGATGTCAGGGGAAGTGTGGCTGATTTTTATTGCAGGCTCAATAGCTTTTACGGCTGGCTTTTCATTTTCCTTAATTTCTTTTTTCTCTTCAGTCTCAAAAACTTCAGTAGGAGCACTTGAAATGCTCTGTGGAAGGGTAGTGATGTTGGAAGTCACAGGTTTGCTTTTCCAGCATGGCCAACACAGCTTCCAGAAGACAAAAAGTGAGACAACCAACAAGGCCAGTCCACAAAAGCTGACAACGACTGCTAACAGGCTGACCGAAATATCTGGAAAAATTACAATGTAAAAATGATTAATTAATATTGTACATAAAAAAGCAGAAATGGAAAGAAAATTTTACATCATAATTGTTATTATTTCCTGATTCAGAATTTCAAAAACTCAATTTTAAGTTATCTTTGTAGGAAGAAAAGGTTAATAATCATTCCTGGAAATTCTCAAAGGAGGTACTTGAAAAGTTCTACCCCGGTAAAAATTCTAATTATATACAGGAAAATTATGATGTATGCATATTATTTCCAAGTACACTATGATGGGTTCAAGATTTTGCAAACAAAGATTGAAAAACTGCAACCTGCCATGAAGCCATGAGGCAAGAAATTCTAAAACTGCACACAATAGGAAACTCTTGTTTGCTTCATCTTTGTTCTAAAGATGCAAGCTTCTCATTCTCTAGGCAGAGAATCATTAAATATTTCTGTAAACTGTTTTCAACAGTATAAATGAGAATAACACATTACTAATAGAGAATGAGACACTATTAGTTACATTTTTCAACCTCCATAGATTCTTTCTGATAATTTTGTATTATTTTTGTTTCTAATTTCTCTTAATTTCTGGAGTCCTAAATTAATTAATGAATTGTGCTATGGCCTGAATTTTTGTATCACCCCCAAAATTCATATGCTGACATCCTAATCCCCAAGGCCATGGTATTAGGAGGTGGGACTTCTAGGGAGGGCATTAGGTCATGAGGGAAGTCTTCATGAGTAGGATTAGTGTTCTTATAAAGTAGGCCAAGGGTGCTCTTTTGCCCTTCTACCATGTGAGGGCATAGCAAGAAGGTGTCATCTATGAACCAGGAAATGGGCCCATGGGACTAGCACAGGCATTCTCCATGGGGACTTGACCCTGTACATTTTACAATATAGAGAAGCAGAAAATTTTTGTTTCCTGAAGATGTCAAGTTTTTTCCTCAAAGAAGGGAGAAATTGATATATCATTTCTTAAGGATGGGGGTGGGTCAAGATTCCATCATAATTACAATGTTGTAGCTCTTTGCATCCAGAGACATAAGGCATGGGAGAAAGGGAATTCTGCTTAATAGAAAGCAATGCAAGAAGTTAGATTAAGTAGAATTTTATCCTGAAAAATAAAACGAAAATTATGCAAACAAGCTTACTGTATTTTATTTATGTTTTGCATTGCTTGCCATAGCAATTATGACTAATCATTAATAGTATTAAAAATGAAATCAAGCGCTTAATGCGTAGCTCTTCATGACATATTTTTCTCCCAATAACAAGCCTTGTTTAACAAAAGAAAAATAACCTATCAAAAGATTAAGTGAGGATCTAGGAGAATTTATAAAGTCATCAAAAAATTTTAAATGACTTTTTCATGTTTGTGATTCATTTAACTATGACATGAAGCACACTATGAGTTTGGATTTAATTCAAAGAAAAATGAGTAATCCCAGAAACATTTTAAATCAAGGTGTTGAAATGAAAATATGCATTTCAGAACTAACATTTTGACTAAGGAGAAGATAGAAGTGAAGGCAAGACTGGAAGAGGAAACACTAGTTAATAGATTACAAGAGCTATCCATGTGAGAGACTAGTGGTTCTGAATCAGGGTTGCTGAAATGGGAAAGAAAAGATTCCAGAGAACATCAAAGCTCTAGTGAAGGAGTGTGAAGATTACAAAGGACAAGAATGTGACTCAGTTTTGCTCGTACTGAGTTTGAAGTACTTACGGTCATGCAAGTAGAAATTTTGAGTAGGCTATTGGTCATGCATAAATCCAACCTAAATAAATTGCAACTAATTTAACTTCCTTAAGTAGTGGGATCTGAATCCACAGAAGATAAATGTTCCTCAACAGAATCCTGAGTACACCAATATTTAAAGAGAGTTTCAAGGCACAAGAAACCTGCACAGAAGAATGGAGAAAAGGAGAAAGAAAGATATGCAAAAAAATCAGGTCAGTGGGTATTCACAGAAGCTAGGAGAATATTTTAAGAAACGATAGTGTAAATCATTAAAATAAGTTCAATTAAAACAAGAGTTGAGAAGTGACCATTAACTTTAACAAATATATCTTTAGTGAATTCTATGAGACCAGTGAAGCAGATGTTGTGTTAACCAGATTACTGTGGATTAAGAAATGACTGGCGGCCAGGCGCGGTGGCTCACGCCTGTAATCCCAGCACTTTGGGAGGCTGAGATGGGCGGATCATGAGGTCAGAAGATCGAGACCATCCTGGCTAAAGCGATGAAACTCCGTCTCTACTAAAAATACAAAAAATTAGCCAGGCGTGGTGGCGGGTGCCTGTAGTCCCAGCTACTCGGCAGGCTGAGGCAGGAGAATGGCGTGAGCCCGGGAGGTGGAGCTTGCAGTGAGCCGAAGTTGTGCCACTGCACTCCAGCCTGGGTGACAGAGTGAGACTCTGTCTCAAAAAAAATAAAAATAAAAATAAAAAAAAATGACTGGCAGTGTGGAAATGGACTCTGTGAGAGTAGATAATTCCTTCAAGAAATTATACCTAGGGAAGGAGGAAAGAGAGGGAGCAATAACTACAGCAGCACGTGGAGTTGATGAAGGTGTTTTCATTAGGATTTGCAATACTTCAGCATGCTTCAGAATGGTGAGAAGGAATCAGTGGACAAGAATGGATAGGCAATTAAGCAGAATAATTAACAGTGAAGTCCCATAAAAGGTGACAATGGATGAGATCTGAAGCAAAGATCAAAGAATTGGATTGCTTCTTTCTTTGTAAGAAAAAGAGAATAGTTCTGGATGCCAGTAAGGTTATAGGTCTCAAGGCACGAAGTCAAGTGAATTCTTGTTTATAACTATATTTTTCTCTCCAAAGGAGGAGTTAGGGTTAACTGTCAATTATGTTGGAATATTTGGGAATAGTTTGGGATATTTGAAGAGCATGAGAAAAGTCTGAAAAAGGAACTATAGAGAAGAGGAGAAACTTGAATAGGAAAACATTAGATGCCTGGTCAGAATATACATTTCTTTCAAAATTGGAGACCAATAAAGTGATACTAGTCTGCCTGGTTTTAAAATATTCTAAATATTCAGCAGCTTTGGTGTAGGGGCAAAGAGACAAATAAATGCATCCATGCATAAGGTTTTTGGTTTGTTTATTTTTCCAGAAGAATGTGATAGACCCCAAAGGAGAGAGTGTATTGGGCAGATAAAATGATGCATCATAAGTATGACGTCATACTTACTGAAAGAAAATTCAGAGATAAATAGAAAAGTTAATAGACTGGAGTTTCTAAATGAGAAAGATGAACTCATAGGAGATTTTGGTTGGGGATTGAAATATTTGGATTTACAATGCTATGGTAGTATTGTTCACCATAATGACAAGGGTTTGAATATGATCATAAAAGAAAAGAGGTAAGTTGAACTAGAGAAGATCACTGGAGGAAGGTGGCCAATCACTGGGAGGCCGGGGAGATGAATCTGAATGTCCTGGCTTTTCTACACAGGCTTTCAAGTTACCCATTCCAACGGGCAAACTTGATGACTAGGCTCTCTAGCTCTAATTTTCACTGTCTCCGGATAATTAAAAAGAATCCATTACATAGCATTCATCCTATTATATCTGGAAAGATTAAGAGCTAATGAAATAAACAGAAATTAGATTAGGCTTTGAGATAATTAGGTTTAAAATTGCTCGAACTCTGGTTTGATTACATACACATGCATAAACATTATTCTGCCACTGTCTATATGTCTGTCGGTCTGTCTGACTATATATCTCTAACTAATTTTAGTCAGAAACATTTTACTCTTTTATCATGTTTTAATATCCCAAAATAAAGTGACATAGTTCAGAAAAACTGAGAAAAAGATCACTGTCATCAGAAAATACAGGGAACTTCTAAAATGCGAATTCCTCAGAAACTTTTAGCATAGCGGAACTTTGCTAAAGTCTGTATAACCAGGCCATAACATTTGCATGATCTTGTCCACTGAAACTTATAAATACTGCTAGGTCCAATTACCTACTACTCATGCAGCTAATATAATCATGCAGAAAAGCACAAGCCAAGTGTCCTGCTCTCAATTCCAATTTCTGCATGATCATGCAATTACTACTGCTTGAATTGATATTCTCCTCTGTGTCTATCTGTATCTTTTTAAAAATTTTAAAATTCTAGTTCATTTTTAATTTTTCAAAACGTACAAAATGTACAAAAGTTTGATTTCCAATAATTAATCAGAAATTAATATAATTTAGTTCATCGATATTCCAAGCCCTTTGTTTCTTTCCTGCTTCCTGTTATTGCCTGACCACAGTCCATATTTGCTTATGGCACCATTTCATAGAGAAAGAGGGGGAATAAAACTCACATCAGCAACTCTTAGTCAAAGATGAAATTTTGGGATTATCTTTGAATTTATTTATACTATTCATCTGATATTACCATTATAATAATTAGGGCATGCTTCTGATTTCTATAACAAGGGACCAAATTAATAGTGACTGAAACAAGATAGTTTATTTCTCTCTCATGTGAAGTGAGACTGTCCCAGCATAAACAGGCCATGGCAGATTTATCAACTCTAAGGTGCCTGGAATTCTGGTTTGTTTTACATTTTTGCTCTACTATTCAAAGGTCTTTGCTTCTCTTTGAAGTCCAAGATGGCAAGCTACTACGTCCATATTTCAGGCAGCTGGATGGAAGAAGAAGATGGAAAAAGGGAAGGTGAGGGTATGTCATTTCATTTTAAAAGTACAAATTTGAAGTTGTGCACATCATTGCTAACTTCCCAAGGGTCAGGACTTAGTCATGTGGCTACACCAAACTGGAAAGAGACTGAAAAATGCTCTTTTAAAATTTTTTATGCTGCCATATTCTTAAGAAAAATAAGAGATCCTATTGCTGTGAAGTAGAAGCGGGAGATGAATACTGGGAAGCAACTAGTAGTCACTTTCTCATCTATAAATGTAATACATAATATCATCAATCAACAACAATCCTTGCACATTGCCTCTTATAATGTCCATTTTAAATTTATTGACCTTTGCCTTTCTCTTGAATTTCAATAAATGATAACAATTACATTAATACTATATTTAATCCATTATAAAATATATACTTTAAAACATTTTGCATTTTTGAAATCAGAATGTTATCTTAGTATTGATGGCTTGTTACAATAGCTAATAGCCAAGCAGTAATTGTGTCATAATTTTTGTTACTTGTGTATGCGCTAAAGCAAAAGCATCAGCATCAAAATTCATAGAATAAGTCCAAGTGGCTTATAAGAGAATATTGGAGAAAATAGTGAAGCACATCCTTCAACCTTATAAGTCAAATTTTTGGAAATGGGTGGTGAAGGTGGTGAGTCAGATGTATTTAGAAACACTGCCAAGATCCCACATATTTGCACAGTTAGCTTTAGAGCACAGTACCCTTGGCCTGTATATCTTTTATGAATTATGTTAAGAAAAAATGCAACAGTAACACTTTTTATGGCATAGAATATAATAATGTGTGGAAAAACAAGGACATCATTAATTCTGAATCAAAAAGCCATTCAGAAGAATCAGACTCAGAATTTTAGTTTTAAAATTACTTTAACCTATTTCTTTTATGTTTTCCTTCCTATATTTGTGTCAGAGTGATACAAGATTTCTTTAAAAGTCTAAGTTTTAAAAGAAGTATTTCTATACATATAAAATAAAAATTCCATGTGATTAAAAAGCATTGTGCCATAGTTTATTTGGCAACATTCTCTTTCCTTTCTTGGTGCCACATAAAATAATGGTGCATCTTACACTCAAAGGCATCTTCGATTTGATAAAACGTGGTACCAAATATGGTATTCGAATATCTAAATTTATTAAAAAGCTTTACATATGCTCATAATTGAGTAAATTATTTATAATTGGTGACTGTATATTACTCATATATTTACATTAACTTGAACATCACACACAGCATCACATACATTTAATTAATGGCTCTAGTACATTTAATGCTTGGCACAGTGGCTTTCACATAGTAAGCGCTCAATAAATATTGCTTGAATAAAAGCATAATGCTAAAACCACTTCTCAGGTACATTAACAGCTTATATTGTAACAGATTAGAAATTATAGGTTTCTGAATATTGTTTTGTCCATTAGTCCTTTAAATCCATGACTACTAAAACATCACTAAGGGAATAATATTAATAAATACTGAAGAGAAAACAATAGTCCTTGTTTAATTAAGACAATATTGTGGTATGGACAAATTGACATTTACAAGGTTTTAAAAGTTGACTGTCATGTTATCTAGTCAACAATGGAATAATAAATTAGACAGTAGACCATAACATACATCAAGGTTCATCTAAGGAAAAAAAAAGTCATTAATATCGATTCCTTTCTATTTCCCTTAGGATGATTCCCCCCTTCTGGCTCCAAGGCCATTACAGCACAATTCCATAAAGAAACAAAGGTGTAAAGAGTTTTATTAATTTCTGGTAATAAACCCATAGGAGCTTCTACTTTTTTTCCCCAATAGTCTATGTGAGGCATGTTGATGACAGCTCTTATAGCTTCAGTGACTACTTAGGATGTATTTAACATTATGAAGAAAAAGAAAATTACCCTATAAAATAATAAAAAAGTCATCTCTTTAGTCAGGAATTCTGTTTGTAAACTTGGTCAGTGTTAGATATTCCACCAACAGAGGAAATTGGCATTGTGCCAGTTAGACAAAATACCTATAATAATAACACTCCTTATCTGAAGGTTCAGTTTGATAGATTCATACTAATGATGCCCTGAGATTTTTGAGTGGGTGACTCTCAGCTCTGTTTCAGTCACATTTTGTCTCTAATGCCTCATAGTACTGAATTTTAATAGTATACACTGTTAATTACTTAACTTGACCAAAATATGGTAGGAAAATACAGCACAAAAGATTTTAATGAATTATTTTTTCTAATTACAAATTAACAAAAACAATGTAACTGGTAATTTAATACCTGTTTTCACTACAGACTTATTTATAAACATATGAAAGGAACTATAGGATTATATGCGTTCAAAGTCGTGCATTTCAAACACACTAAAAATCTTTTATGTGATTTTACAGTTGACACAAATCAATTATATTTGGCCAAGAATATGTAAACACCTACTCGTGTACACTGAAGTACACATGTGTGCATAGTCAAGTAAGAAAAATGAAAAACACTGCTTGTTATATTTGGATGATAGAAAATCTAATAGAAAGGTTTGAGATATGGGTCATAATTGCACACTAATAAATTTTATTGGCCAGTAATTATAGCCAATAATGTAATAATATTAACAGCTTATCTTCACAGACATTTTTTCCAATGCCCTTCAGCGCCAAGGATGCCCCCAGAATCTCCTCTTCCTATTCCTACTCTTTGTTAAACCTAGGCTAAAATCTAAGAAGCCCTGGTTTCTTAGCCTATCTCCATCACTAACTAGTGGTGATTTGAAGGGAGGTTAAATTTCTTTGCCTTCGTTTTCACATCTGCAAAGTGATGATTCCTACTTTCAACTGGAATGATTAATAGCAATTTGAATCATGAGATAGTTACTTTTCCCCTGCCACTTTCTACTTAGCACACTAACATGCTTTCCTTTTACTGCCATACATGAATATATTGAACAGAGATTCTAGAACTTGTAGACTCAGTGCTTTATGCAACACTTACAAATTTAGCCATGGAATTATAGATCCAGCTGAACACACTCTGAAAAAAGTCAGTGGATACCTATATCAAGTTCAGTTGCTTTTTCATGAGTATATTGCTGACTGAATTCTAGCTTTTTAATGTTGTAAGTGCTCTAATTTCTGCTACTATCATAAACTAGATATTTTGTATGTCTATATAGGATATTGTATTAGATACTGGTGACACAAAAATACAGATGTATACAATTTAGTTGCAGAAGAGATTTGGAGGTTATTAAGACTCATTATCTTACAAATAATAAAGTTGAAGCTTCTTGATAATAAATCCCTTGATTCATTCATTCATTTAAAAAATATTAATTGGGCCAGGTGCGGTAGCTCACGCCTGTAATCTCAGCACTTTGGGATGCAGAAGTGGGCGGATCACCTGAGGTCGGGAGTTGGAGACCAGCCTGGCCAACATGGAGAAAACCCCCATCTCTACTAAAAATACAAAATTAGCTGGGCGTGGTGGCACATGCCTGTAATCCCAGCTACTTGGGAGGCTGAGGCAGGAGAATCGCTTGAACTTGGGAGGCAGAAGTTGTGATGAGCTGAGATCCCACCATTGCACTCCAACCTGGGCAACAACAGTGAACCTCCATCTCAAAAAAATAAAATAAAAATAATAAATAAATAAAGTAGCTAGTATGAACCACAGATTTTTCAAGGCACTGAAGATAAAACAATAAACAAGCCCCTGCCCTCAAAGAGCTGACATGCTATTGACTTAATGTGTACAACGTTAGTGGAATAAAATGTAGATTGGGAAGAATATAATCATATGTTCAAAATAGAAATGATTTTCATTGGCATTGGAAATTACATTAAACATTTATGGTAATGATTGTCTTCTGCCGGAATTTTGTATTTAAAAAAGCTTGTAAATGAATGCAGATGCATCTCAAACAATTACCAATTTTTTCAAAAAGCCAGTATTACAGTAATGACTGTTTTTTAAAAAATGTGATTTGAACTTGGTATACAAAATCACTCATAAGAATTAGATGTCAGAGACTCACAGTTCACAGAAAAAGGAAACACAGCTTTTAATTTGTCGCAAAGGAAAAAGAAAAGGTTAAAACAAAAAGAAATTCCTGCCAATACTGCTAACACACTGGGATTTAAGAAGAATAAATGTTTGCTGAGATCTTCTTGGCTTTGAAGATAGGTCTCCATTTGCATTTGAAGTAAATCAGACCAAGCACAAGGTGTATTGATGATCATGTGACAATGAGACTAGACATAGTAGAAGCTGGCCACTCTTCAGTGGAGTGACAATGTGGAGGAAGGAAAAATATCCTCTTATATATTCTTCTTCAAACAGGCCTATCATTCTGAATTCACTGTGGCTCCATTATTCTTTTATAGACCTACAAGTCTCAAGGAAAAAATTCTACTGATAATATGTTTGTAAACACATCACTAGGATGTGTAAAACTCTGTTATGGTGATTAAAAAATGATAACTCAATTAATTGGGTAGTCATTTGCTTTGTCCCTCTACTATGAAGTCCCTCTACTAATTTTAAATCTTTATCATAGACCCACTATGCCTTGATCTTAGAGGGAAATTATGATGTAATTCTTATAATTTTACTTAACTATCCCTTTTCTTGTCAGTTAAGTACTTTAATAAAATTATTTCCCATATACCTACTTTTATCCCTACCTCTAAGAAACTGAAGAACATATGTATGAATTTAGAAGAATTTGTCTAAATTTTTATTTTAGAATTTTTAGTCCCAAATTAAAATTGTGTAAACATGCAAAATTAGAACATTGATGAATTAAATGCTTATGAAAATATTTAAATTAAGGTTAGAGCTATACAATTGTGATGTGAGCTCAAGTGACTGTGAGCTTAAGTGGGACTGATTAGCTGTGATTTATGAGGTCTGCCTTTTAAGCAACACAGGTTCCTTGAAATTGATGAGCATTTGAGCAGCAATTAAGGAGTAATCAGAAATTAAGCTAAATCCAGTTTAAAAACGATTATATATATTCAGTCACAGTATGCCTGAAAAATAACTTTTGGGCCCAATATGTTGCTTTGTATTTTCCCTAAGCATTCTAATATTAAATCATATTGTGCATTGAGATTAATTTAGTGGGTGACATATCTATTTCGGGAGAGGGAGAGAATCCATGGTAAAAAGGCTCAAAATATCTGATATTCTAAAAAGTGCACATGGTGAACTTTCCAGAATATTAGTAATGCTGGCACATATAATGACTCTGATAAACTACGCCAAAAGAGTAATGAACTTGTGTTGGCAACTTTAGTGTAAGTCTTCACCAATTTTATTAAAGTATGAGATTGGTCATGTTTTGATCATATTGTGATTGTGAGATCCTCAATGGCAACAATACTGCTGCTGCTTCTGCTACTGCTGATATGGTAAAAATAATGGTGATACTTGCACTTCACTGGCATTTGCAAAACCCGTAAGATAATATCTTACATATATACATGATTTGTAGCTCCCTTCATGTAGAATGATTTTAACTGGAATTACCTGAATTTCTCTCCCACTATCTCTATGTGAAGGAATTAAAAATATACACAATTTTGGAGCTTGTAATTATCGCTGTAATGTTAGAACAACCAATACCATCTGGGCAGTGCTGATTAACTTTCAAAGTAAATAAGCACTGTGCCATTCAACATTGTTGATGTCTTCCTACCAAAAATGGCCTTCTCATTAAACGATGAGTAGAAGGATCACTGGAAGTGCTTTATTTAGGAACCTATAATAACAAGCATGAGAGCACAAGTTATAAGAAAATCTACTTTAAAGAACAGTGTGACGCTGGGTGGCTAAGAAATATAATTAAATATTTGGCAAACAATCTTTAAATCCACTTCATAGATATCTATTAACTTTGAGTGTCTATTTGCAGATTAAAGTATTTTACTTCTAACTGTTGCTTGGATTCGCAAATGAAAAACGTATAGCAATCTTGTCTTTATACGTCATACACAACTTAGTAGAATATCTTTCCTAGTAATAGCCAATAAAAATGTGTGTTCCTATATTATAAATCGAATACCCCACTTGTATATATTATGTGGTCTATTTTTCCTCTTAAGGGGAGGAAAATATTCTTGCAATTGTTCTAGGTTAATTTTTCTCACTTTTTATTCCCAAGGGGAAAAGTTCAAAAGGAATTCAGACTACAATTACTTCTTGCAGTGATTAGGAAAAACTGAGAACTATTTCTATAATTCATATACTATAGTTTATCTGAAGCTAATACAGTTGTGCATTTTGGACAGATTTCAGAGCTGGGATTTGGTTTCTAACTTCCACATATTTTCCTCATTACCAGCCAGTCTGAGACCCGGGAAACCACTATTTGGTGTGTGATCACAAAAGGGCAGGAAAGAGGAAAATCAGTAGTTTTATTTACAGCATCAACTGTTCAATTACCAAAGCACAATCTTCAAACTTAAATACTCTCATTTCGTCCAGTGTAGCCCCTTCTCTGAGTGTTACCTTTAGCAAGTGGGTCACTAAAGACGTTTCAGAAAAGCTTATCTAATATCACCACAGAGGACTCTGAGGTCACACTATTCTGGTCTTTACCTCATACTTAGCAACGATACGCACAACACAGAATACAACATGCTCACACAGTGCCTTCCACTGAGTTTCATACACTCCTAGGAATTTAACACCTACTGAACGAATGGAAATGATTCTCAGTTGTGTTTATACACTGAGAAAATTTTAAAGTTTTCCTATCCAGGGTCCAAGCAGCGGCATCTCTTCAAGCTCTGCCAAGTGCAGACAGAGCCCCCTTGGCTCACGTTGCCGTGGATCAGAGAATACCAAACCCTGCAGCTACCCATGTGAACGATGGAATGTAAAAGCTAAACTAAACCCATTCCCACTCCCCGCTTGGCTTTGACGCAGGGGTGGTGGTGGAGAGGATTCACTAAGTGTGCCCCGCTTTGCTCCCTCCCAGCACGCAGGGCTCCATGTTGTCCTGAGCTTGGCTGTCCAGCTCTGTTGCCCTGACTACCTTCAACTCTTAAAATCCCGCCAGGAGATCAAAATGACAGGAAAAGCAAAGGGAAAGAACCTAGAGAGGGAATGGCAACCTTCCAGTCGAAAATCCCCAAAGCAGTGTTTTTTGACTCCTAGTGCAACAAGTGACCCTCTCAAGCGGCTCTTGAAACCACGCAGCCCGCAACTCGGGGATCCACCTCGCGTGCGCCCGAGCAGCACAGCAGGCTGGACACACCAACCTTTTCCCCAACCGTGACCCAAACAGTGGCTTGGATTCGATCCTTTCCACCCCCAGGAAAATCCACTTGAGACTTTTTTCCATCTCCAGATTTCCGACGGTCGATATCCTCCTGCATCCAGCCCATTTCCTAGTTTCCTGAAGGGTAGGGAGGACATCTGTGAGTTGGATGTCTGAGAGCGTGCGTGTGCTAGGGATTTTAAACGTTTCCCCTCTCTTCCACTTCTTCGATATGTGCTCTGAGCTTTAGGTGTCGCCTCACAAATGGGATCAATAATCCCTGTTTTACCAACTTTGTCATGAAACCCTAGAAAATCATATATATTAAAAGGGCTTTAGAAATTGTCAGGTGCCCGACAGGTTGCAGCCGCGAGTTACCTCGGAGGCCAAGGCAGCCACCTCTGCAAGGGAGTTCTGCGTCCAAGCATGGCTTGTCCGTCCCGCCTGGCCCCCATCAACAAGGCCGGGACCAGCAGCCGGTGGAACGAGCGAGAGCAGCCCTAGTTCCACAGGTGAGCCGCCCCCACAAGCAGCCAAGCCGCGAGCCGTCCCGGCGCCGTCACCGCCCGCACTCACCTCTCCACTCCGGGAGGGAGATGGGAGGCGTGGGAGAACGCGGAGAGGCGCGGCGAGGCTGGGAGCGGGAGACGGCGCCGGGAGGCGGGAAGCGGACCAGAGAATGGGAGAAGCCCGGCAGGTGGACAGGAGGAAACAAACCCCAAACGCCCCACCCTCGAAGTCGTCAGGAGCTGAGCTAAGGAAGGAGCGAGGTAGGAAAGCGCGGCGCCCCAAATATGCCCCGGGAGCGGCGCGGGAGGCGCAGAACCCCGGAGCTTGCAGCCTAGCGCGCGGGGTCCCAGCGGAGCGCGAGGACGCGAGCGGAGCCCTCCCGGTTACCTGTGCTGCTTCCGCCCTGGCTGCCCCTGTCCCGAGGGAAGATGCCCGAGCACTTCTCCCACTCCACCTGGCCGGCGAAGCACAGCTCGGTGACGATGTGCAGAGCCTTCTGGCACAGACTGTTCACTCCGTCCTCCTTGTGGAAACTCATCGTTTGGCTTTTCTTTCGTTTTCTCTTTTTTTCCCAGTTAGCCGTCTTTTCCTCTTCCCGTACCTCTAACCCCTCTGGCGCCCTAAGCCATAGTCCGCCCGCGGTGACTTTGGCTGGAGATTGCGCCGCTGAGAGCCGGCAACTCTTAGGAGCCCCACGTTGGCCCCATGGCGGGAGCGGAGGGCGCAGGGGAAGCAGAGGCGCGCGAGGAGGCTGCGGCTGCGGCGAGGTTTGCGCCAACTCTCCCGCCGCGCGAGCGAGCCGAGGCGCGCTGGAACTAGAGACCCGGCATGGAGTGCTGAGGGGAGGGGGGAGCCGTAAAAAAGCCAAAGCAAGCCCTCGACTCGCAAGCACGCCCCCCTCCTCTCCCCAGCGCACTGGTGTTTCTGGCGGGTGCCTGGCGGCGACGCGTCCAATCGCAGCCCGGCGCGGGCGCTAGGTGACAGGCGGCGGAGCGCGCAGACCCGGCTCCCCGCGTCCTCTGAAGAAGGGACTCGCGAGGGAGGGAGGGAGGAAGGGCTTGCGGCCCGGCGCCCCTGCCGAGGCCGGGGATGCTCATCGTTGCCCAGAGTTGGCCCAAGGAGCTCTCTCCGTTTTCCCAATACTTTTCCCTGCATCAGTGCAGCCATCCCCGCCGCCTTTGTCTCTCCAACTTTTCCACGGATGTATTCTACTTTCTGTGCTATCTGCTTCTGCCCTTCTGGAAAAGTCATCCCAATCGAAGAAAAACTGAAAAAGTTAATTAGAAAAAAGAATGCGTGAATAAGCAAACCCTCTTAGGTAGATCACAAAATAAAATGTTATTTGTACTAATAATCAGATAAGATTCTGTCGATTAATCCATAATTGGCGATTGAGAACGCACAACTTGACTCCCTCCATCTCCTTTCTTAGCGACTTAAAACAAGACATGGGTGTTAAAGGGAGCAGGATTAAGTTCAAATCTGTCACACATCTCAGCCTAACCTTGAAGTTGTTTTCAGGTCTTGGCGATCCTCCCACTTCAGCCTCCCTAGTAGCTGGGACTACAGGGACTCCAGGCGCTATATTTTTTTTAAAACTTATTGTAAAGACAAGGATCTCACTATGGTGCCCTGGCTGGTCTCGAACTCCTGGGCTCAATCAATCCTACCGCCTTAGCTTCCCAAAATGCTGGCACTAACCACCACGGCCGGCCTGCTTTCGGGTCGTTGCCTGAGTCTGTAAAATGGGAGATTTGGACTCGGATATCTTAAGCTCACCTGTTTTTAATAATTCTTTAATGCAAATGGGTGCAAATCACTAGAACTAAAGCGACAAAATAAAATTAATAAACATGGGCTTCAGGATATAATATGTTTATATGGTTTTTAAACTGTTTTCGGGCAGAGTTTGATCCCATATCATAACCTGAGGATTGATTTAACCCTCTTGTGATGAGGGATTCTTTATTTTTGAAGTGGGATACATTGAACTTGTTAGCGTGTCTATGCTAGTAGAATAAGTAGTCTTTTTTAAAAACAGCTAATCAGTTCATGGTAAATTATTTGCTTTGCACGGGACTATGGTAAACCTACTATAAATATTAGGCATAGCACTCCAGTAGGGAAGCATTCATTAGTTGAATCATTTTGACCTGATCCATAGGATGATTGGTTTAACTAGGACTATTTTTACCACGAATTAAGACAAACTAAAATCTGCAGGCTTCATTTGGTTTTTGTCTTTATGCACACTGACTTGGGTGGTTTTTAAGTCAAATTGTCTAAAGAAATAATTTCACTGTCAATCAAAAAATATTAAACATCTACTGTATGCACAAAACTAAATAACACACTTTAATAAGGCCCTTTCCAATTGCCTTTTGCCCCCCATTCTGCTACAGTCTACACAGACAGACCGGTAGAAAACAACCTGCAATGCAATGCTGTACTTTCATATTTACCATATGAACTAATTGCTGTGTAGGAGGACCAAATGAGTAATTATCTTTATACTACTTACAGATTCTAATTGCTTAAGTGGAGTAATGCAGAAGGTCTCCCTAATGACCCTCTTGTGTTTGATTTCAGTGTTAAACATTAAGTAAACAAATTCTGAAAATAACTTTCCTGGTATTTGTTTATGCTGTTCCTGGCCTGTTGCTACTCTTACTGCTGTGTTTTCACAACAAGCAGAGTTAATTTCACTTGGATATTCGTTTTTCTGAATTCATTTCTCTGAAAAAAATTTTCTTTCATCTAAAATGAATATCACAGGTTTTGATTTTTTTCTTTGTTCTTTGGACCATCTCACAGCTCATTAGCAGGTGAATCAAAACAGTTTTGTTTGTCACTAACTAAAAGCTCAGGTAAGAATTTTGGGCAAAGTAAAAACTGCATTGAAGGTCATCTTTTTCAATGCTGAAGGATAAGATGACCGGAATTTCAATTTTCAGTCTTTAAATTTTTTTTCCAACTATTTCAGCTACCAAGAACCTAAAAAGTAAATCAAGCAATACAGATTTGCATTTACTTCCCCACTCACACTCTGAAGGAATTGGTGAAATAGTAAAAGGAGAGGAGTGCAGGTTAGACTGATATTTACTGAGCATTGTTGGCTGTGCTAAGTACTATAGTAGCCATTGTTAGTCAAAAAAATACTGGCTGTAATGATCTCTGTCACAGCTTTCTGCTGGATGACCTCTACGTTATGTAGAGGAGGGATTGGTTTGGAAATAAGGAGCCCAGGAAAAACCCGTGTGAACTAAGCATACCTGTTAAGTGACAATTTTAAACATTCAAAACTCTGATTTCCCTACTTGCTCAATCCTCTTTCAATTCCTTCTTGCCCTTTCTCCTTCATATCGTGGGGGAGGGAGAGTTAGCTTGTTAGGCAGAGATCTCTCTACGGTAAGGGGGACTTGGGAATCACTCTAACACTATAATTTTAAATATTATTTGACCTCCAAGACAGGAACTAAGAGAGTAGGTAAATGAAGAAATCTCAGAGCAGCTGAATGAAGATCACAGAAAATTATTAAATTTGAACTTACTTCAAGTGTTACTACTTTCCTTTTCTGTATTCTATTGGCAGCTCAGATTCATAACAGACCAGTTGTAACTTTCTGTATACACTTGAGGCTGGTCCTGTATTCCTCAATTCAGAAAATGGAATTGCCACTCACTCCCAACTGGTGATCATGATGACCAAACTTCTGGCTTGCACAGAAGAAATGAGAAGTCCAGTTCTGACTCCAGATCCTTTTCTTTTCTTTTCTTTTTTCTTTTCTTTTTTTTTTTTTTTTGAGACGGAGTTTCACTCTTGTTGCCTAGGCTGGAGTACAACGGTGTGATCTCGGCTCACTGCAACCTCTGCTTCCCCGGTTCAAGCCATTCTTCTGCCTCAGCCTCCAGAGTAGTTGGGATTACAGGCGCCCGCCACCATGCCCATCTAATTTTTTTTGTATTTTCAGTAGAGGTGGGGTTTCACCATGTTGGCCAGGCTGGTCCTAAACTCCTGACCTCAGGTGATCAGGCCACCTCGGCCTCCCAAAGTGCTAGGATTACAGGCATGAGCCACTGTCCCCGACCCTCCAGATCCTTTTAATACAACCCAATTCATCACTCTGGAAGATTTGGTGTCTCCTCTTTTTCCATTATGTTCAATTTGTTCATTTTTCCTGATGGATACCCAGTGAGCATTTCAATCTGAGACTCAATGTTGAGTTCTTCAATTCCAAGAATTCTATTGATTTATTCCTTCAAGTAATGTTCTAACTTCCATTTTTTTTCTGTGCAGTCCCTTACTAGAACTCCTTTTTTGTTGGATTTTTGACTGCTAGGACTGAATCGCCAATTTTCACTTCTCTTCTATTTTCCAATTTTGTCACCTTACTCCATGTGCTCTAATTTTGGGGAGATTTCCTTTGACCTTGTTCTCTGAGCTTTCTATTAAACTACTATGATTTCATCTTTTATAGTTCTAAGATCTGTATACTTTTTGGCTTAGTGATTCTTTTTTCTTATTTCATGAATGAAAATCTTTTCTTATTTGTCTGACCATATTAATTATGTATATTTAACACCCTTTCACCCTCGTTTTAGTCTTGTCATCTTTTTCTCTGAATAACTCTTTTTTTGTTGTTGTTGTTCTGTTCTTTATGTTGGAGGATTTTTTTCTCAGGTGTCTGCTGATCCCTGGATCTCCATTTAAAAACACTGTAATATGGATTTGCAGGACCAAGTGCATCAGTAAGACATAGAAACAATGAGCATCACTGAAGGGCAATTCAGAACTGAGCTGTACTTTTAATTGGAACACCCCAAATATCCGTATCAACAGCTTTATTCTCTGGAGTGATTCAATTCTTTTCAGAGAGGGACTATCTAGTCTCTCACCAGGGATGTAAGGTAGTAATTAAAATCTGCCTGCTTTTACTTAATCCTCCTTCTTCAGTCTGTCGCCCGACTCTGTCCTCTTTTGGGTCTGGTGTCCAGCATCTAGAGCCTTTCAAGGTTAATATTTCTGGGCAAAACAAAACATAAAACAAACCTCTTTTATTTGCAATTTGGGGAAGGGTAATAATTGAGGATGTGTGGGTGGAGACTTGAGCTTCAAGACATCTTAAGAATTACATTGACCCCCAACCCCTGCCTTTTTAGCCTCTTGTCTTACCCCCACCTTCTGCAGAATGAATATGAGGTGTTTCCATCTCTGTTTTTTTTCTGGGCCTCTCTGGGGTGAATCACTAGCTTCTCATTGCTGTCTGCCTCTAGAGGTTTAAGCTCTCTCTGCTTAGCAAGTCAGTGACTGCTTCTTCACCAGCTTCCATCTTCTAAACCTATTAACATCTTTTGTCTTTTCTGTCTTTTTAGTCTTTTTGTTCTTTTGGGTTTATAGCCTTTTATAGCTTTACTCTCATTGCAGTGTCATTTCAGGAGCAGGAACACAAGCACACAAATTCTTAATTTATCGTGTTTAGCTGTTTAAAAAGGCAATTCTCATTGTGCCACTATTTAAAACTTTCCAGTGGCTTCCAACTGTGCTTTAGATTTATTGAATACCTTCAGTGTGGTCTGTAAAGCCTTACCTGACCTGACTTCTGTCTATCTTCTTTATTGTTTTCTGAGTTGACTGTGTACTTTCTTTTCATCCTCAATTTCTCCTTTGCAGCACAAATCATAATTAAAGTCAAATAATTTGTTGTAAGCTCTGGAAGGAAGGAAACATTTATTGCTTTATCACTGCTCTTTTTCTAGTGCTTCACACTGTGCCAGCAGTAATAGCTATTCAATAAACCTTTGTTAATGAGTAGATTGTTACTTCTTAACCCTATCTCTTTCTCTGTAGTTATCATCAGTAATAAGAGCCATTAGTTACTTATTTCAGAAATATATAGTATATTAGTCTGCTCTCACACTGCTAATAAAGGCATACCTGAGACTGGGTAATTTACAAAGGAAAGAGGTTTAATTGACTCACAGTTCCACATGGTTGGGGAGGCCTCCCAGTCATGGCGGAAGGCGAATGAAGAGCAAAGTCATGTCTTAAGTGGTGGCAGGCAAGAGAGGTTGTTCAGGGGAACTGCCATTTATAAAACTATCAGATCTCATGAGACTTACTTGCTACCATGAGAACAGTATGGGGGAAACCACCCCCATGATTCAATTATCTTCACCTGGCCCTACCCTTGACACGTGGGGATTATTACAACTCAAGGTGAGATTTGGGTGAGAACAGAGCCAAACCATATCACCAGGGTATGTAATAGAAACTAGTAAACCATTCTATTCCCAGGAAGGAAGAAGGACCACAAGGAAGAGCAAGTGGCAGTAGTGCAATATATCCTTTCAGAAGGAAAAAGATGGCCATTTATATCTCAGGAACAGTCACCCATCCTTGATACCTGTTTTGTGTCATGTCTGTGTTATATGTTTTACATCTATGCTTAATAATCATAATCATAATCATTATTATTTGATATATAAGCTATATAAAACTAAGTAGTTTTCAAGCTAATTGTTATAGTATTAATATCTTATATATGAGCTCATTTAGAATAGTGACAGACACAGTTCTAAGCTTTTTACATACATTTGCTATTTAATTTTCACAATAAACTTGTGTAATAGATATTTTTATTCATATTGTACAGTTAAAAAAACCACTTCAGAGAGTTTAAGTAGCCTCTCTTAGGGTATATAGCCATTGATAATAGAGTCTGGTTTCCAACTAAGACCTTAAGTTGCAGAATTTAGGTTCTTAGCTATTGTTGTATGCTGCTGCTTCTCATCTATCCTCATAAGGTGTCTACAGAGCAGGCAGAAAGGTATTAAAGGATCATTCAGCCAGGAAGGTGAATTGATGAAAGCGTGAAATGATAAAAGTAGGGCCTTTATCTATTTCTCCATTCACATTAGCAACCAATCCATGACCCTACTAGTTATACCATTTAAGAACCTAGCATGAACCTTGTCATATTCTTTTCCTCTCCCATATAAGTAAATAAGCATATGGATAGACACATGTATAGATGTTACACTGTTGTTGTCTATTTTCCAAAATGGTGCAGTTCTTACCCAACTGTAACTAATGAAAATCCCTTCAGTTTGACTGATGTAGTTTTAATGAAATATTCTTTCTTGCTTTTTTGAGGTATAATTGACAAATAAAAAAAGTACACATTCAAGGTGTGTAATGTGATGATTTGATATAGCTATACATGGTAGATAATTACCACAATCAATTTAAATAATATATCCATCATTACTCATAGTTACCATTTTGTGTGAGTAGGGTAAGTTAGTGAAGACACTACAGATCTCCAGGAATACCTGGGAGATATTGTGGGTTTGGTTCCAGATCACCTCAGTAAAGTAAATATCATAATAAAGCGACAAAATATCATCAAAAAGTCACAGCATATTTTTGGTTTCCCAGTGCTTATACAATTTATCTTTCCACATACTGTAGTCTATTAAGTGTGCAATAAATAGTACAATGTCTAAAAAGCAATATACATGCCTTAATTAAAAAATACTTCATTGCTAAAAAATGCTAATGATCATCTGAGCCTTCAGCGAGTTGTAGTCTTTTTTGCTGGTGGAGGGTCTTGCGTCAATGTTGATGGCTGCTGACTGATCAAGGGTGGTTGCTGAAGGTTGGGGTGGCTGTGGCAATTTCTTACAATAAGACAGCAATAAAGTTTGCTGCACCAGTCAACTCTTCCTTTCACAAAAGATTTTTCTGTGCTTTTTGATATCATTTTACCCACAGAAGAATTTTGTCCAAAATTGGGACCAATCCTCTTAAATCCTGTTGCTGCTTTGTCAACTAAATTTATGGAATATTCCAAATACTTTGTTGTCATTTTAACAGTGTTTCCTGCATGTTCATCAGGAATAGATTCCATCTCAAGAAACCACTTTCTTTGCTCATTTATAAGAAGCAACTCTTCCTGCATTCAGGTTTTATCATGAGATTGCAGTGATTCACATCTTCAGGCTCACCTCTAATTTTAGTTCTCTTGTTATTTGCACCACATCTGCAGTTACTTCCTCCACAGAAGTCTTGAACCCCTCAAAGTCATCCATGAGGGTTGGAATCAATTTCTTCCAAACTCCTGTTCATATTTATGTTTTGGCTGCCTGCATGAATCATGAATCTTCCTAATGGCATCTGGAAGGGTCAATCTTTTCCAAAAGGCTTTACATTTACTTTGCCCAGAACCATCAGAGGAATCACTATCGACGGCAGCTATGCCCTTATCAACAGTGTTTCTTAAATGCTCATGTCCTTTGCAGCAACAAATATGCAGCCAGAGGCCATTATCCTAAGTGAGTTCATGCAGGGACAGAAGACCAAATACTGCATGTTCTCACTTGTAAGTGGGAACTAAACATTGGGTACTCATGGACATAAAGATGGCAACAATAGGCACTGGAGACTACTGGGGGTGGGGGAAGGAGGACAGAAAGGGTTGAAAAATGAACTGTTGGGTACTATGCTGAGTACCCGGGTGATGGGATCATTTGGACCCCAAACCTTAGCATCATGCAATATACCCAGGTTACAAACCTGCATATGTACCCCCTGCATCTAAAATAAAAGTTTAAAAAAAAAAAAGAACCGTGAGAGCCATGTACAGGAAATGTATCAAAATGGAATAAGAACAAAAGCTTAATGAATCATCATTTATAAAAACCCCCACAACAACAACAAAAAGTATTTCTGAAATAAAAGACTTGAAAATCAAAATTACTCCTTGGTACATGGACAGCAGTCATGAAAACAACATTAATCGCTTTGTATATCTCCATCAGAGCCCTTGGATTTCTAGGTGCATTGTCAATGAACAGTAATATTTTGAAAGGAATCTTTTTTCTGTGCATTAAGTCTCAACAGTGGGCTTAAAATATTCAGGAAATCATGCTATAAACAGATGTGCTGTCATCCAGCCTTTCTTGTTCCATTTAGGGAGCCCAGGCAGAGTAGATCTAGTATCATTCTTAAGGGTCCTAAGAGTTTTGAAATGGTAAATGAGCGTTGGCTTTCACTTAAAGCCACCAGCTGCACTAGCCCCTAATAAGAGAGTCAGCCTGTCCTCTGAAGCCAGGCACTGACTTCTCCTGTCTCCTATGAAAGTCCTAGATGGCATCTTCTTCTAATAGAAGGCTGTTTCATCTATATTGAAAATCTGTTGTTTAGTGTAGCCACCTTCATCCCTGATCTTAGCTAGATCTTCTAGATAACTTGCTGCAGCTTCTTGCTTCACCTTGCACTTTTATGTTGTGGAGATGGCTTTTCCCTTAAACCTAATGAACCAGTCTCTGTCAGCTTACAACGTTTCTTCTGCAGCTCCCTCACCTCTCTCAGCCTTCATGGACCTGGAGTGAGTTAGGGCATTGCCCTGGATTAGAGGTTTGATCTTCTATCCAGACCAGTAAAACTTTCTTCATATCAGCAACAGGCTGTTTTCACTTTCTTATCATTTGTATGTTCACTGGAGTAGCGCTTTTAATTTCTTTCAATAACTTTTTATTTGTATTCATAACTTGGTTAACTGATGCAACAGGCCTAGCTTTCAGACTCTCTTGGCTGTAGACATGCCTTCTTCACTAAGCATAATCATTTCTAGCATTTTATTTAAAGTGAGAGATGCGGCCAGGTGCGGTGGCTCAAGCCTGTAATCTCAGCACTTTGGGAGGCCGAGGTGGGCGGATCCCTTGAGCTCAGGAGTTCATGAGAAGTCTGGACAACGTGGTGAAACCCCATCTCCACCAAAAATACAAACATTAGCCGGGAATGGTGATGCACTCCTGTAATTCCAGCTACTTGGGTGGCTGAGGCAGGAGAATCTCTTGAACCCAGGAGGCGGAAACTGCAGTGAACTGAGATTGCGCCACTGCACTCCAGCCTGGGTGATAGAGTGAGACCCTGTCTCAAAAAATAAATATATTTTAAAAATAATAATAATGAAAAATAAAATAAAGTGAGAGATGTGTGGCTCTTCCTTTCACTTAAACACTTGAAGGCCATTTTCACGTTAGTAGTTGGCCTAATTTTAGTATTGTATCTCAGGGAATAAAGAGGCCCAATGAGAGGGAGAGAGATAGGAGAACGGCCGGTTGGTGGAGCAGTCAGAACACACAAAATATTTATCAGTTATGTTGCTGTCTTCTATGGGTGTGGTTTATTTTACTTCAAAACAATTAATATAGTAATATCAAAGATCACTGTGTTAGGCCATTCATTGTTGCATAGCTATAAAGAAATACCTAAGACTAGATAATTTATAAGAATAGAGATTTAATTGGCTCACAGTTCTGCAGGCTGTAGAGGAAGTATAATGCCAACATGTGCTTCTGGGGATGGCTTAGGGAAATTTTATGCTGGAAGCTGAAGTGGGAACTTGCATGTCACATGGTGAAAACAGGAGCAAGAGAGAGGGGATTGGGGATAGAGGTGCCACACCCTTAAACAACCAGATCTCATATGAACTTAGAGAGAGAGCTCACTTATCACTAAGAGGATGGCCCAAGCCATTTATGGGGGATCTGTCCTCATGATCCAAACCCCTTTCATCAGGCCCCAACTCCAATACTGGGGATTACATTTCAGCATGAAATTTGGTCAGGACAAATATCCAAACTGTATCAATCACTGATCACATATCATCATAAAACACATAGTTATGTTTTAAGTTTCATAATTTTCAAATATTTTGTGTGTTCTGACTGCTCCACCAACCGGCTGTTCTCCTATCTCTCTCCCTCTCATTGGGCCTCTTTATTCCCTGAGATACAATACTAATTTTAATAATAATGAAAATGTTTGAATATTGCAAAAATTATGAAAATGTGACAGACATGAAGTAAGCACATGCTGTTGGAGAAATGGTGCCAATACACTTGCTCAAGGCAGGGTTGCCACAGACCTTCAGCTTGTAAGCAGCACAATATCTGTGAAGTGCAATAAAATGAAGCACGATAAAATGAGCTATGCCTGTCTTCTCAGCATATTTCAAGTAAACAATATGGTATTGTTAATGATAGTCACCATGCTGTACATTAAATCTCCAGTATGTACAGCATGATGAATAATTATTTTTAATGACTAGAAACATTTCAAGATGATGATATACCATAATTTATTCAACTATTTCCCTACTGATGCAGATTTTTAAACTTTAGCTATTTATTACAATGGGCCATGTTGCAGTGAATTTACTTGTAATATTTACTTAAATACTGATAATTTTATTTACATTATCTATATTTCCAAGGAAGAGAATCCTGCTATATGAAATTACATTTAAATTCACATTTCTACCAGAAACATATAAGATTATCCTTTTTTGCACACCCTGCTTACAAAAATAGATGTTAGTACTTTTAAATTCCTGCCATTATTTTGAGTGTATTATTTTCAAAGACTGCCTTGTGTTTATATGTAAACACTTATGCAAATTTTTATTTATATAATGTATATGCCTATCAGTGAAATTAAAATTAAAATGTAAAATATATTTATTTGTAATTAAAAAAAGGAATGTGAGATTAACCATTGCTTCTTTTCTAAACTTGTGATCTCAAACCTTAGCATGTGTAAGAATCATTTGGAACGGTTGTTAAAACATAACTTGCTAGGCCCCACTCCTGGAGTTTCTAATTCATTTGATTTGAGGTGGGGACTGATAATTTGCACTTCTAAAAATTTCCCATGTGATACAGATAATGCTGGTCCCGGGACCACACTTTGAGAACCACCCTTCTATATGGGCTCTTTAGACCAAAAAGTATTCTTAAGAATTTACGTAGTATACTTACTTACTTCTGGTGTAATATCTGGTCAATTCAAAATAAGCAATCTAAAATAACAAAAGATTGAGGGCATTAATTGAAATTAGGTAAAATAAAAACCACATAGTTATGTTTTAAGTTTCATAATTTGCCAGCTGTGTAATGGATAACTTACTCAAACTCTTTGAACTTAGCTTTTCTTTTTTTACTGTTAGAATAATATCATGTTTTACTTTCATCAAAGGATTGCCCTGATGCTCAAAAGAGGCAGTGAATGGGAAAGTACTCAAAAATATTATGCAAATATAAATTATAATCATCACTCTGTGGATTAGGATTATTTGATCTGTAAAGCAGTTATAGCTCAGCCTTTTTACTCTGTGTCAAAGATTTTTCTCAAATTGGTATCTCATTCATAAGTAAAATAATTGGGCCCCCTGAAAGTTTTAAGAAGTAGCAAAATACCTTTCTCAAGAGGCAACAAGTGATGAATTACCTCACATAGCACATCATTAACCTCCCTAAAATTCCTATTTACACCACATTCTTCCTCAATTCTCACTCACAGAGGAAGTTCCAATCATTCTAAATCATATTAGAATATTCTATTATCTCTACAGCAGTGGCCTCTCTCTGAAATTATCTTGCTGGCTTATTTATGTGTTTACCATTTATCTTTTCCATATGAGATTACAAACTCCCTGACAGCCAGATCTGACTTTTTCGCCACTGCATCCCAGAACTGAGAATAATTATGGGCACAGAGCAGGAATGAAATGGCAGTTTAGTTTCTTAGTGATCATGTGAAGCCCTATAATAGCTCTTAAGTAGGATTTATCTGGGACTGACACGTTTGAATTAAGAGCTTAGAATGTAATATGTCAATTTCTAAACACCAAAATCACATAAACATTACTGGTTATTTTGAGAAGTTCAATAAAGAGGATATATTGATTAAAATGATTTGTAAATCACTAGGATTACAATTCATTCGTTAAACAAAGTTATATAGTTAATACATGATGATATAAATAGTATGTAAGTTCTCAGGAAATTTTTATTCTCAGCTTCTCTCTTGGCAGAAAGCTGGCCTAGAAAATTTCAATTTAATTTGTTGAGTAAGTTTTCTGCAGAAGAATTTGTAATATTTTTTATTGTAAACATTAAAGAGTAAGTGCTAGAATATGGAATATGACTATAAAGTAAAATATATTGCTTTTCTGCATAGTTACTTTTATGGACTCACCAACAATTTAAAAATGCTGCATTTAGGCAGATTTTTTTTGGAGTGATTCTTTTGGTATTAACTTCAAAGCCAATTCACATGCTACAAAACACAAACAAAAACAAACAAAAAGCAGCCAGATTGGAAAGGAAGAAGTAAAACTATCTCTATTTGCAGAGAACATCATCTTATATACAAAAAATCCTAAGGAATCCATATTAAAACTACAACAACTAATAAATGAATTTAACAAAGTTGCAGGATTTGAGATCAATATAAAAATATTGTTGCTGTACAATAGTAGTAAGCAATCCAAAATGAAATTAAGAAAGCAATTTCATTTATAAGAGCATTAAAATAAAAATACTTAAGAATAAAGTTAACAAAAGAAATGTAAGATTTGAGCCTTGAAAACTACAAATATTGCTGAAATAAATTTTAAAAGATCTTAATAAATGAAAGATGTGTTCATGAATCAAAGACTTACTATTGTTAAGAAGGCAAAATCCCAAAGTTGATTTTGATACACAGATTTAATGCCATCTATATGAAAATCCTAGCTGCTTTTTTTCAAAAATTAATGAAATGATCTTAAAATTTAGATGGAACTGTAAAGCACACAGAATAACTCAAACAATCTATAAAAAAAGAAGAAATTTGAAGGACTCACACTTCCAATCAAATTTACTATAAAGCTCTAAAGTAATGCAGACAGTGAGGTGTTAGGATAAGGATAGATATACAGATCAATGAAATGATAGTCCTGAAAAAAAAAACCCTTATATTTATGGGCAATTGACTTTTCAATAAGGTTACAAACACAATTCAGTGGAGGAAAAATCGTTTCTTCAACAAATGGTGCTGAGACAACTGGTATACACATGCAAAAGGATGAAAGTGTACCTCTTCCTCACACCATATATAAAAATTAATTCAAAAGAGATCACAGACCTAAATGTAAGAACTGAAATTATAAACCTTTTTGAGAAAAACAGGAACAAATTTTCATGACTTTCAGTTAGACAATAATTTCTTAGGTACGACACCGAAAGCACAATAGACAAAATTTTAAAAAATAGGTAATTTGAACTTAATGAAAATTAAACCTTTTTTACTTCAAAAATGCATCAAGAGTGCAAAAAGCTAACCAACAGACTTGGAGACAATATTGCAAAACACTTATATAATGAGGGACTTTTATCTAGAAAATATAAAGAATGCTTACAAGTCAACAACAAAAAGACAGATAACTCAATTTAAAAAAAAATGGGTATTTTCTTGTAAATTTGTTTGAGTTCATTGTAGATTCTGGATATTAGCCCTTTGTCAGATGAGTAGGTTGCGAAAATTTTCTCCCATTTTGTAGGTTGCCTGTTCACTCTGATGGTAGTTTCTTTTGCTGTGCAGAAGCTCTTTAGTTTAATTGGATCCCATTTGTCAATTTTGGCTTCTGTTGCCATTGCTTTTGGTGTTTTAGACATGAAGTCCTTGCCCATGCCTATGTCCTGAATGGTAATGCCTAGGTCTTCTTCTAGGGTTTTTATGGTTTTAGGTCTAACATTTAAGTCTTTAATCCATCTTGAATTGATTTTTGTATAAGGTGTAAGGAAGGGATCCAGTTTCAGCTTTCTACATATGGCTAGCCAGTATTCCCAGCACCATTTATTAAATAGGGAATCCTTTCCCCATTGCTTGTTTTTGTCAGGTTTGTCAAAGATCAGATAGTTGTAGATATGTGGCATTATTTCTGAGGGCTCTGTTCTGTTCCATTGATCTATATCTCTGCTTTGGTACCAGTACCATGCTGTTTTGGTTACTGTAGCCTTGTAGTATAGTTTGAAGTTAGGTAGTGTGATGCCTCCAGCTTTGTTCTTTTGGCTTAGGATTGACTTGGTGATGCGGGCTCTTTTTTGGTTCCATATGAACTTTAAAGTAGTTTTTTCCAATTCTGTGAAGAAGGGCATTGGTAGCTTGATGGGGATGGCATTGAATCTGTAAATTACCTTGGGCAGTATGGCCATTTTCACGATATTGATTCTTCCTACCCATGAGCATGGAATGTTCTTCCATTTGTTTGTATCCTCTTTTATTTCCTTGAGCAGTGGTTTGTAGTTCTCCTTGAAGAGGTCCTTCATGTCCCTTGTAAGTTGGATTCCTAGGTATTTTATTCTCTTTGAAGCAATTGTGAATGGGAGTTCACTCATGATTTGGCTCTCTGTCTCAAAGAGTGGGCGAAGGACATGAACAGACACTTCTCAAAAGAAGACATTTATGCAGCCAGAAAACACATGAAAAAATGCTCACCATCACTGGCCATCAGAGAAATGCAAATCAAAACCACAATGAGATACCATCTCACACCAGTTAGAATGGCAATCATTAAAAAGTCAGGAAACAACAGGTGCTGGAGAGGATGTGGAGAAATAGGAACACTTTTACACTGTTGGTGGGACTGTAAACTAGTTCAACCATTGTGGAAGTCAGTGTGGCGATTCCTCAGGGATCTAGAACTAGAAATACCATTTGACCCAGCCATCCCATTACTGGGTATATACCCAAAGGACTATAAATCATGCTGCTATAAAGACACATGCACACGTATGTTTATTGCTGCATTATTCACAATAGCAAAGACTTGGAACCAACCCAAATGTCCAACAATGATAGACTGGATTAAGAAAATGGGGCACGTATACACCATGGAATACTATGCAGCCATAAAAAATGATGAGTTCATGTCCTTTGTAGGGACATGGATGAAATTGGAAACCATCATTCTCCGTAAACTATCGCAAGAACAAAAAACCAAACACTGCATATTCTCACTCATAGATGGGAATTGAACAATGAGATCACATGGACACAGGAAGGGGAACATCATGCTCTGGGGACTGTTGTGGGGTGGGGGGAGGGGGGAGGGATAGCATTGGGAGACATACCTAATGCTAGATGACGAGTTAGTGAGTGCAGCACACCAGCATGGCACATGTAAACATATGTAACTAACCTGCACAATGTGCACATGTACCCTAAAACTTAAAGTATAATAATAAAAAAAAAGGGTAAACACTTGAATAGATATTTCCCCAAAGAAGATATACAAATGGTCACTAAGAACATTAAGATAGTCACCATCATTAGCCGTTAGAGAAATGCAAATTAAAACTATAGTAACATATTACTTCTTATCAACTAAGATAGCTATTATTAAAAGACAGATATAACACATGTCAGTGATAGAGTGTAGAACACTTACGCATCTCTGGTAGAAATAAAAACGGTACAATGACATTGGAAAACCAGGTAGAACTTCCTATGAGTTATCTACTAATTCACTTCTTAGTATTTAGCCAGGAGAATTGGAAACATATTTTCACACACAAAAAATTGTACATTAATATTCATAGCAATATTATTCCTATTTTGCAAAAAGTGGTAATATCCATCAGCTGATTAATGGATAAACAAAATATGATATATTCTGTACTATAGAATACTATTTGGCAATACAAAATAATAAATTACCGATACAAGCTACAACATAGATGAATCCAGAAAATATTGTGTTAAGTGAAAGAAGCCAGTCACAAAAGACCACATACTGTGAGGCACCATTTATACAAAGTCTCCAGGGTACCTAAATTCTTAGAGATGAAAAGTAGATTAGTGGCTTTCAGGATCTGGGGAAGGGGGCAGGAAGAACTGGGGAATGGGCAGTGGCTACTAAGGGAAAGTTTTTTTTTTTTTGGTGATGAAATGTTTCAAAGTTAGTAGTGATGTTTACACAACTCTGTGGATACACTAAAAACCACTGAATTATACACTTTCAAAGATTGAAATTAAATATGAATATCTCAATAAGCTATTATCTTTAAAAAAACAACAAACGCTTATTTATCACTACACTGCATTTAATTTTGAATGCCTTATATATTTAAAATTAATTCTAAAAATTAATTCTAAAATAAAAATGTTTAGACCATTTTTAATGTAAAAATTGAAACCACAACACAGGATAAGAATATAGTGAAAAACATCATAAAAAATGAACTGAGGTCATTCATGTGGAAACTGAGGCCATGCTGAGCCAGGGCCTGGCCTGGGAACCCAGCGGCAGCCCCTCAGCTTCACCCACCACCTACCGACCATGGACCCCTGCAAAGTGAACGAGCTTCCGGCCTTCGTGAAAATATGTAAGCAGGATCCGAGCGTTCTGCGCAAGAGAAAATGTGCTTCCTGAGGGAGTGGGTGGAAAGCATGCAGGGTAAAGTGCCATCTGCTACTCAGAAAGCTCAATCAGAAGAAAATATCAAGGAAGAAAAAACAGATAGTGAGAAGGCTGAGGAGATTTAAAGACAGACAAACCATCAAGTGAGGAAAGTGATGTAGGAACTGATAATGAAGGTGTGATTGAACCAGACACTGATGCCCCTCAAGAAATGGGAAATGAAAATGCAGAGATAGCAGAGGAGATGATGGATCAGGTAAATGATAAGAAAGTGGATGCCACTGAAGCCCTAAGTGATGACGAACTGCAGAAAGCCATCGACCCATTCACAGATTCCATCAAGCTGAATCCTCCCTTGGCCATTCTGTATACCAAGAGGGCCAGTGTCTTTGTCAAATTACAGAAGCCAAATCCTGCCATTTGAGACTGTGACAGAGCCATTGAAATAAATCCTGATTCAGTTCAGCCTTACAAGTCATGAGGGAAACCACACAGGCTTCTTAGGCCATTGGAATGAAGCAACCCATGATCTTGCTTGGCCTTGCCTTTAAATTGGATTATAATGAAGATGCTAGAGCAATGCTGAAAGAAGTTCAACCTAGGATGCGGAAAATTGCAGAACATCAGAAAAAGTGTGAGAGAAAACATGAAGAGCGAGAGATCAAAGAAAGAACAGAAAGAGTTAAGAAGGCTCCAGAAGAGCATGAGAAAGCCCAAATAGAGGAAGAACCCAGAGGACAGTCAGGAGTTCAGTATGGCTCTTTTCCTGGTGGCTTTCCTGGGGGAATGCCTGATAATTTTCATGGAGGAATGCTGGGAATGGGAGGGGCCATACCTGGAGTGGCAGGAATGCCTGGACTTAATGAAATTCTTAGTGATCCAGAGGTTCTTGCAGCCAAGCAGGATCCAAAAGTTATAGTGGCCTTCCAGCATGTAGTCCAGAACCCAGCAAACATGTCAAAATACCAGAGCAACCCAAAGGTTATGAATCTTATCAGTAAATTATCAGCCAAATTTGGAGGTCAAGCATAATAATGCCCTGCTGATAAATAAAGCCCTTGCTGAAGGAAAAGCAACCTAGATCACCTGGGATTCTTGGGATGGGTGTCACAATAATACGAACCAGTGTACTTCTGACCTTTTCATCAAGAGAACTGGGTCGCTTTGAAGATAATCACTACCCCTCAACCCCAAATGCAGCTGAAGCATTTTACAGTGGTTTGCCATTAGGGTATTCATTGAGATAATGTTTTCCTACTAGGAATTACAAACTTTAAACATTTTTTAAACTTTAAAAATATTTAAAACAAACAAAAAAAAGAACTTAGAAAAATGTGTGTGGCATATATGCCAAAAAGGTAACAATAATATCTCAATAATAAAAGATTTCATAAATTAATTAAAACCAAAGTCAAATTTTAATAATGAAGTAGGCAACAGGAATTTTTGAAAAATTTAGCCATGACAAATTAACACATAAAATAACCTCATTAATAGTCAAGTAACTGCAGAATTTAACAATATAATCAGCTTTAAAAAACAATTATAAGAGCCAGTGTAGGCAAGATAACTGGCTAGTTGTGTACACTGTTGGTAAGAAAATAAGTAGATGTTATATTTCTCTAAATTACTTAATAGTATTACATTTTTGCATGCTTTACTTAGAAGTATACTTCTAACAGTTTATCCTAAAGGAAATATCATGAGTGGATTAACTGATTTAGCAAGAAAAATATTTATCAGAACATTGTTTATAATACTAAAAACGTTAGAACAATTTACATTTCCAAAATGGGGGATTTATTAGATCATGTGTGGCATATTGGCAAAATTGAACACCATTCAGTTATTCAATAAAGAGCTGTTGGTGAGAGGAATCTGAGATGATGGAAATAGGAAACACCAGGAGTCTGTCTCCCCACCTAGACAACAATTGCATTAGCAAAATGGGTCTGATGTAAATATTTTGGAACTCTGGAGTCTATTGAAGGCTTGTAACTTCCAGGGATGGTTTGGATGGCAAATTGCAGTTAATTTAGGTTGATTTTAGCTCTTACCACCATAGAATCTGTCTCCCACCCCCAACCCCATGGCAGGCAGCTTGCATGTGTTCCTGGAACAACCTGCCCACAGTTTGCAGGAGCCATGGTGGGCAAAAAGTATCCTGTCTTCCAAATATCAGGTTCTATGTTCTCATTACCAATTGCTATTTCTGATCATAGAGGTGCAGGTAGAAACTGGTGGGGGGGGCGGGATACGCAGGCATTGTTGTTGCCTCTCCCCCAGTTGTTGCAAGCCCTCCCTCTACGACTGAAACGACTTCCAGGTGATTTTAAGGGCCAGTGATTCCTGCCACACCTATTTTTCTCCTTTTCCCCTCTTGGAAGCCAGACATTAAAGACTAGGACCTTAAAAAGCAATTGCATACATGGGGAAAATTAGGAAGTTACCATGCATGTGTAAGGAAAGGTTTGGCTCAGAAAAGACTTGAGAAGACCTGAAGTTTACACCACAGGCTGATATTTGGCAGAGAGACAGCCTACAACAACAGCAACAAAAGCTATAATAAAACTGCAAGCCCTGGGAAAGGGAGAGGATTTGATTTCCAGAGTTAACCATATTATTAGATTCAAATGTCTAGTTTTCAACAAAAATATCAAAAGACATACGAAGAAATTGGCAAGTATGACCCATTCAAAAGAAAAAAATAAATCAACAGAAACAGACCTGATGGTAGATCTACTAAATAAAGATCCTAAAACAACCGCTTTAAAGATGCTGAAGGAACTAAAGGAAGATTTGGAGAAAGTCAAGAAAATGATGTGTGGAAAAAAATGGAAATACCAATAAAGAGATGGAAAATGTAAAAGGAAACCAAAGAGAATTTCTGGACCCGAAATTATAATAATTGAAATGAAAAAAAATCACTACAGGGATTCAGAGAGATTTGAACAGAAAGAAGAAAGAATCAATAAAGTTGAAGATAGGACAATGGAAACTATTGAGTCTGAGGACCAGAAAGAAAAAAGATTGAAGAAAAGTGAAAAGAGCCTATAGGACATGTGGGACAGCATCAATTAACATATTCATTGAGAGAGTCCCAGAAGGAGAAGAGACAGAAAGAGAAAGAGATAATTTTTGAAAGAATAATAGCTGAAATATTCCCAAATGTGATGAAAGACATTAAAATAATTATTTAAGAAGCTCAATGAATTCCAAGTAAAATGAACTAAAAAAAGACTCACACTGAGGTACATTATAGTAAAATTTTTTAGAGACAAAAACTAAGAGACTCTTGAAAGCAGCAAGAGGGAAGGAACTTGTCACAACAAATCCTCAACAGGACTATCAGCTGATTTCTCAGAAAATTTGGAGGCCAAAAGTCAATATAGTCAAAGTGTTAAAAGAAAAACAATACTGTCAACCAAGGATTCTATATCTAAAACTTTCTTTCAAAAGTGAGGGAGAAATTAAAATGGTCTCATAAAACAAAAGCGAAGGGAATTATTTACCAATAGGCTTTCCCTGCAAAAAATACTCAAGGGAGTCCTGCAAGATAAAATGAAAGGACACTGGTCAATAACTCAAAGCTGTATGAAGAAATAAAAATCTCAATAAAAATAAGAATGTGAGCAATTATAAAAACTAGTAGTCATATAACAATGGTTTGTAACTGTACTTTTAGTTTTCTACAGAATTTGAAACTTTAAAAAAGTGGTCTAAAGGTTAGTATTATTGAAGCTTTCCTTTATAACTCCAAATTTTGTTTGCTATGTGATTTAAGAGACTGATAATTATTAGTATATGTTTTGGAACACATAATGTATACAAATGTCATTCCGTGAATGACATGAAAAAGGATGGAGGCAGAACTGTTAAAAGAGTAGGGTTTTTATATGTTACTTAAGTTAACCTGGTATAAATGCCAATTAAAGTATTATAACTTTAGGGTATTAAACATAATCCTCATAACCACAAAGAAAATATCTATAGAATATATACAAAAGGAAATGAGAAATGAATTTTAACATTCCACTACAAAAATTAAACTAAATGTAGAAGACAGTAATACAGGAAATGAAATACCAAAAAGTTATAAGCCATATAGAAAACAAATAGTAAAATGACAAGTTCATCCTTATAAGTAATTACTTTAAATGAAAATGGATTAAACTTGCCAATCAAATGACAGGCATTGGATGAGTGGATTGAAAAAACATGGTCGAAGTATATGCTGTCCACAAGAGACTCATTTTAGATCAAAGATACAAATAGATTGAAAGTGGACAAAAGGAAAAAGATATTTCATGCAAATAGTAATCAAAAGAAAGCAGGGGTAGTTATAGCAGACAAAATAGACTTTAAGTCAAAATAAACTTTAACCTTCTTAAAGACAAGAAAGAAACTTTATATTCAATAAAAGGTTTAATACAGGTAGGAAGATACAACAATTACAAACATTTAGACACCTAATGGGGCTAAGAAATAAAGAGAGAAGACTCAAACTACTAAAATCAGAACGGAAAGTGGGCATGTAACTACTGATTCTACAGAAGTAAAAAGGATTATGAGAGTGCAATGACAAATTATATGCCAACAATTGGATAATTTCAACGAAGTGGGCAAATTCCTAGAAACATGAAACAACACTAAATCATGAAGAAATAGAAAACATGAATAGATCTATTACTAATAATGAGATTGAATCAGTAATTGAAAAATCTTCCAACAAAGAAAAACCTTAGACCTGATGCATTCACTGGTGAATTCTGCCAAACATTTAAAGAAAAATGAGCACTAATCTGTTCAAACCTTTTTAAAAAAAAATGAAGAGGAGGAATTGAAGAGGAGGGAACATTTCCTGTCTTATTCTATAAGGTCAGCATGAACCTGATACCAAAGCCAGACAAAGACACTACAGGAAAAGAAAATTACAGGACAATGTCCCTGTAAATAATGATGCAGAAATCTCCAGCAAAATATTAGCAAATGGAACTCAGCAATATATCAAAATGATTATACACTATGATCAAATGCAACTTATTTCTGAATGCAATAATGTTTAATATATAAAAATTGCTCAATGTAATATATCACATTAACAGAATGAGAGAAAAACCTGTATAATTATCTCAACTGATGCAGAAAAATTATCCCACAAAATTTAACATTCTTTTATAATTGAAACATTCAACAAACTAAGAATAGAAGGAAAGTACCTCAATATAATACAAGCCATATATAAAAAGCCTACAGTGAACATTACACTCTACTGTGAAAGATTGAAAGCTTTTCCTCTAAGATCAGAAACAAGGCAAGGAAGACTGCTTTTACCACTTCTATTCAATATAGGACTGGAAGTCCTATTTAGGGCAATTATGCCAGAAAAAGAAATAAAAGGCACCTAAGTTAGAAAGATAGGAGTAAAATTATCTCTGTTCACAGATGATATGCTTTTATGTGTAGAAAACTCTAGATTCCACAAAAAAACCTGTTAGAATCAATAAATGAATTCAGCAAAATAGCAGTATGCAAAGTCGACACATTAAAATCAGTTGAATTTTTATACACTAACAGTAAACAATCTGAAAAGAAAATTATAAAAATAATTCCATTACAATGACTTCAAAGAAAAAGAAAGTACTTAGGTATTAACTGGGCAGCTGAAAAATTTGTACAATGAAAATGATAAAACATTGCAGAAATTAAAGAATACATAAATATGTGGAAAAATGTCCCACATTCTGAGATTGGAAGACTTAATACTGTTAATATGTCAACACTACCCAAAGCAAGCTACATATTCAATGCAATTCCTATCAAAATCTCAATGATTTCTTTTTGTAGAAAGAGAAAGCCCATTTAAAAATTCACGTGGAGTCTCCAGGGACCCTGAATAGCCCAAAATATCTTGAATAAAAGGGAACAAAGCTGAAGCACTTACACTTCTCATAAGGACAGATATGTAGACCAATGAAATAGAATAAAGAACCCAGAAAAATAGGTGGGTGCGGTGGCTCACGCCTGTAAACTCAGCACTTTGGGAAGCTGAGGCAGGCGGATCACCTGAGGTCAGGAGTTCGAGACCAGCCTGGCCAACATGGTGAAACCCCGTCTCTACTAAAAATACAAAAATTATCCAGGTGTGGTGGTGGGCGCCTGTAATCCCAGCTACTCAGGAGGCTGAGGCAGGAGAATCACTTGAACCTGGGAGGCAAAGGTTGCAGTGAGCTGGGATCATGCCACTGCACTCCAGCCTGGATGACAGGGTGAGATTGTGTCAAAACAAACAAACAACAACAAAAAAAAACCAGAAAAAAAAATCTTCCCACATATGGTCAAATGATTTTGGTGTGGTGCCCACACCATTCAATGGGGGAAAAATAGTTTTGGTGCTAGAAAAATCAGATATCGAAGTGCGAAGAAATGAAGTTAGACTCTTACCTAGCACCGTCATTCAAAAATTAACTCAAAATGAACCAAAGACCTAAATAAATGTAAGACCTAAAACTATAAAACCCTTAGAAGACAATATAATGCAAAAGTTTCATAACATTAAACTTGGCAAAAATTTATTGGCTATGACATCAATGTCACAGACAATAAAAGAAAAAGAGAGAAGTTGAACATTATTAAAATTTAAACAATTTTATGTGTTAAAAGAACAGAGTAAAAAGGCAACACACAGAATGGGAGAAAACATTTGCAATTTGTTCTCTGCAATTGAACACTGATATGATTGGATTATTTTAATTTTTATCCTTTAGCTTATATACCTATATCACCCAAATTTTATATGACAACCATGTGTTACTATTATAATATGAAAGAACTACTTAGATAATAATAATTTCAAATAAATCTAAAGTTTAGAAAGGGATTTTTTAAAAGATTGCAATAATTTTTGGAACAGGTAGTCTTAGTCTGTTAGGGCTATTCATACCATAAAATGGATTAACTTATAAACAACATAAATTATTTCTCACAGTTCTGGAGGCTGAGAAGCTCGAGATAAAAGTGCCAGGAGATCAGTGGTGAGTACCCACTTCTTAGTTCAAAGAGAGCAGTTTTCATCTTGTGTCTTCACATAGGAGAAGGGCCAGATATGCTCCCTTAGCCTTCTTTTATCAGACCAAATTACCTCCCACATCCTAATACTATCATCTTTGAGGTTAGGATTTCAAAATATGAATTTTGGAGGGACACACACATTCAGACAATAGCAAAAGTATTATAGTTTAATAATTATGAGCTTGGGTCTGGAGTTAGTATAGGTTCAAACCCCAACCCTGCCACGTCTTCCAACATTTTAAGCAATAACTATGCCAAAAGTTCAGTATCTTCTATTAATTTAGAATCATGACACTTTATGGTATATGGATTAATGATGTAATATATGTAAAGCTCAGATCCCAATGCTTAATATTTTGCAGAAATTCAATAAATGGTGGTAACCTCCCTTTAAACTTTCATAGAGTTCATATTTCTCTATTTTGATCCTAAGAACATTTGTGCATGTCTTTCTTAAATGCTTTGCTTTGAACTTCATTATACTAAATCAAAAATAAATATAGAAAAATGTAATCTCATTTAAATTAGATGCAAGGAACATTATAAAAATATTAAATGAAAATTGTTTCTCCATGTCAGCTTGTATTTCATTATCATTCAAATTATTTAACAAAACAAATTTTTAAGGTTTAAGTGATTTTAGATTTTTTTCAGCTGGTTGATTGTTTCAAATGGAAACAATTGCCAGTCTGGTGTTCAAAATACAGTAACATATCAATGTCTGACAATTAAATTAAAGAGTCTGTGCTTCCTTGTATTCACATGCATAAATAGCACTTAGTAAACTTAATAGTAAATGAGGGAGTAATATAATTTTCCTATGAATTTAAAGCAAGAACATGCTTCTGAACTGTTTTCAAGTATCCAGAGTACATACGGTAAATATTACTTTTAAATGAACACCTTAATATTGTGTACTTACACTTTCTGTGATACACACAGATAATTGAAAACTGTCAATGAACTCAGAGCACTTTGTCCAGTAAATCTAGTGGTTTCAGCTGATTTAGTTGTAGTCACTTTATTCTTTTGCTATGTTAAGTTGCCTAGAAAGAGGAATGTGGGATTGCTGGCAAGATGGCTGAATAGGAAGAGCTCTGGTCTGCAACTCCCAGTGACATCGACGCAGGAGGTGGGTGATTTCTACATTTCCAACTGGGGTACCCAGTTCATCTCATTGGGACTGGTTGAGCCGAAGCAGGGTGGGGTGTCACCTCACCAGAGAAGCGCAAGGGATTGGGGAACTCCCTCTCCTAGCCAAGGGAAGCCATTAGGGACCGTGCTGTGCATTCTGGCCCAGATACTGCGTTTTTCCCATTGTCTTTGCATCCCACAGACCAGGAGATTCCCTCCAGTGCCTACACCACCAGGGCCCTGGATTTCCAGCACAAAATTGGGCAGCCCTTTGGGCAGACACCTTTGGGCAGACACCGAGCTAGCTGCAGTTCTTTTTTCATACCCCAGTGGCGCCCAGTGAGACAGAGCCATTCCCTGGAAAGGGGGCTGAAGCCAGGGAGCCAAGTGGACTCGCTTGCTGGGTCCCACTCCCACGAAGCCCAGCAAGCTAAGATCTACTGGCTTGAAATTCTCGCTGCCAGCACTGCAGTCTGAGCTCCATTGGGGATATTCAAGCTTGGTGGGGGGAGGGGCATCCACCATTGCTGAGGCTTGGGTAGGTGGTTTTACCCTCACAGTGTAAACAAAACCACTGGAAGTTTGAACTGGTCCCAGCCCACCTCAGCTCAGCAAGGCTGCTGCGGCCAGACTGAATCTCTAGATTCTCTCCTCTTTGGGCAGGGCAGCTCTGAAAAAAAGGCAGCAGCCCCAGTCAGGAACTTATAGATGAAACCCCCACCTCCCTGGGATAAAGCACCTGGGGGAAGGGGCACTTGTGAGGACAGCTTCAGCAGACTTAAACGTCCCTGCCTGGCAGTTATGAAGAGAGCAGCAGATCTCCCCGCACAGTGTTTGAGCTCTGATAAGGGACAGACTGCCTCCTTAAGTGAGTCCGTCAATGACCCCCATGTATACTGACTGGTAGACACCTCCCAGTAGGGGCCAACAGACACCTCATACAGGAGAGCTCTGGCTGGCATCTGGCAGGTGCTCCTCTGCAAGAAATCTTCCAGAGAAAGGAACAGGCAGCAATCTTTGCTGTTCTGCAGCCTCTGCGGGTGATACCCAGGAAAACAGGGTCTGGAGTGAGCTTCTAGCAAACTCCAGCAGACCTGCAGCAGAGGGGCCTGTTAGAAGGAAAACTAACAAACAGAAAGGAATAGTATCAACATTAACAAAAAGGAGTGCCACTCAGAGACCCCATCCAAAGGTCACTGACTTCAAAGACCAAAGGTAGATAAATCCAGGAAGATGTGGAGAAACCAGAACAAAAAGGCTGAAAATTCCAAAAACCAGAATGCCTCTTCTCCTCCAAAGGATCACAATTCCTTGCCAGCAAGGGAGCAAAACTGGACAGAGACTGAGTTTGACAAATTGACAGAAGTAGGCCTCAGAGGGTGGGTAATAACAAATTTCTCCAAGATAAAGGAGCATGTTCTAACCCAATGCAAGGAAGCTAAGAACCTTGAAAAAAGGTTAGACGAATTGCTAACTAGGATAACCAGTTTAGAGAAGAACATAAATGACCTGATGGGGCTGAAAAATACAGTATGAGAACTTCATGAAGCATACACAAGTGTCAATAGCCAAATCGATCAAGCAGAAGAAAGGATATCAGAGATTAAAGACCAACTCAATGAAATAAACTGAGAAGACAAGATCAGAGAAGAAAAAGTGAAAAGAATCAAACAAAGCCTCCAAGAAATATGGGATTATGTGAAAAGACCAAATCTATGTTTGATTGCTGTACCTGAAAGTGACAGGGAGAATGGAACCAAGTTGGAAAACACTCTTCAGGATATTATCCAGGAGAACTTCCTCAACCTAGCAAGGCAGGCCAACATTCAAATTCAGGAAATGCAGAGAACACCACAAAGATACTCCTCAAGAAGAACAACCCAAAGACACATAATCGTCAGATTCACCAAGGTTGAAATGAAGGAAAAAATGCTAAGTGCAGCCAGAGAGAAAAGTCAGGTTACTCACAAAGGAAAGCCCATCAGATTAATAGTGGATCTCTCAGCAGAAACCTTACAAGCCAGAAGAGAGTGGGGAACAAAATTCAACATTCTTAAAGAAGAATTTTCAACCCAGAATTTCATATTCAGCCAAACTAAGCTCCATAAGTGAAGGAAAAATAAAATCCTTTACGGACAAGGAAATGCTGAAGGATTTTGTCACCACCAGGCCTGCCTTACAAGAGGTCCTGAAGGAAGCACTAAACATGGAAAGGAACAACCGGAACCAGCCACTGCAAAAACACACCAAATTGTAAAGACCATCGTCTCTCTGAAGAAACTGCATCAACTAATGGGCAAAATAACCAGCTAGCATCATAATGGCAGGAACAAGTTCACACATAACAATATTAACCTTAAGTGTAAATGAGCTAAATGCCCCAATTAAAAGACACAGAGTGGCAAATTGGATAGAGTCAAGACCCATCAGTGTGCTGTATTCAGGAGACCCATCTCATGTGCAAAGACACATATAGGCTCAAAATAAAGGGATGGAGGAATATTTACCAAGCAAATGGAAAGCAAAAAAAAAAAAAAAAAAAAGCAGGGGTTGCAATCCAAGTCTCTGACGAAACAGACTTTAAACCAACAAAGATCAAAATAGACAAAGGAGGGCATTACTTAATGGTAAAAGGATCAATGCAACAAGAAGAGCTAACTGTCCTAAATATATATGCACCCAATACAGGAGCACTCAGATCCATAAAGCAAGTTCTTAGAGACCTGCAAAGAGACTTAGACACCAACACAATAATAGTGGGAGACTTTAACACCCCACTGTCGATAAGAGACAGATCAAGGAGACAGAAAATCCATAAGGATATACAGGATTGAACTCAGCTCTGGACCAAGAAGACGTAATAGATATCTAGAGAACTCTCCACCCCAAATCAACAGATTATACATTCTTCTCAGCACCACATCACATGTATTCCAAAATTGACCACATAATTGGAAGTAAAACACTCCTCAGCAAATGCAAAACAATGGAAATCATAACAAACAGTCTCTCAGACCACAGTGCAATTAAATTAGAACTCAGGAATAAGAAACTCACTCAAAACCGCACAACTACAGGGAAACTGAACAACCTGCTCTGGAATGACTACTGGGTAAACAACAAAATTAAGACAGAAATAAAGATGTTCTTTGAAGCCAATGAGAACAAAGACACAATGTACTAGAATCTCTGGGACACATTTAAAGCAGTGTGTAGAGGGAAATTTGTAGCATTAAATGCCCACAAGAGAAAGCAGGAAAGATCTAAAATTGACACCCTAACATCACAATTAAAAGAACTAGAGAAGCAAGAGCAAACAATTTCAAAAGCTAGCAGAAGACAAGAAATAACTAAGATCAGAGCAGAACTGAAGGAGATAGAGACATGAAAAAAACCTTCAAAAAATCAATGAATCCAGGAGCTGGTTTTTGGAAAAGATCAACAAAATAGATAGACTGCTAGCCAGAATAAAAAAAGAAGAAAAGGGAGAAGAATCAAACAGACGCAATAAAAATGATGAAGGGGATATCACCACCGATCTTAAAGAAATAGAAACTACCATCAGAGAATACTATAAACACCTCTATGCAAATGAACTAAAAAATCTAGATGAAATGGATAAATTCCTGGACACATGCACCCTCCCAAGACTAAACCAGGAAGAAGTGAAATTCCTAAATAGGCCAATAACAAGTTCTGAAATTGAGGCAGTAATTAATAGCCTACCAACCAAAAAGAGTCCAGGACCAGAAGGATACACAGCCAAATTCTACCAGAGGTACAAAGAGGAGCTGGTGCCATTCTATCTGAAACTATTCCAAACAATAGAAAAAGAGGGAATCCTCCCTAACTCATTTTATGAGGCCAGCATCATCCTGATACCGAAACCTGGCAGAGACACAAGAAAGAAGGCAAATTTCAGGCCATTATCCCTGATGAACATCGATGCGAAAATCCTCAATAAAATACTGGCAAACCAAATCCAGCAGCACATCTAAAGGCTTATCCACCACGATCAAGTTGGCTTCATCCCTGGGATGCAAGGCTGGCTCAACATATGCAAATCAATAAACGTAATCCATCACATAAACAAAACCAATGACAAAAACCACATGATTATCTCAATAGAGGCAGAAAAGGCCTTCGAGAAGATTCAACAGCCCTTCATGCTAAAAACTCTCAATAAACTAGGTATAGATGGAATGTACCTCAAAATAATAAGAGCTATTTATGTCAAACCCACAGCCAATATCATATTGAATGGGCAAAAGCTGGAAGCATTTCCTTTGAAACCTGGCAAAAGACAAGGATGCCCTGTCTCAACACTCTCATTCAACATAGTATTGGAAGTTCTGGCCAGGGCAATCAGGCAAGAGAAAGAAATAAATGGTATTCAATTTGGAAAAGAGGAAGTCAAATTGTCTCTGTTTGCAGATGACATGATTGTATATTTAGAAAACCCCATTGTCTCAGCCCAAAATCTCCTTAAGCTGATAAGCAACTTCAGCAAAGTCTCAGGATACAAAATCAGTGTGCAAAAATCACAAGCATTCCTATACGCCAATAATAGAGAGCCAAATCATGAGTGAACTCCCATTCACAATTGCTACAAAGAGAATAAAATACCTAGGAATACAACTTACAAGGGATGTGAAGGACCTCTTTGAGAACTACAAACCCCACTGCTCAAGGAAATAAGGGAGGACACAAACAAATGGAAAAACATTCCATGCTCATGGATAGGAAAAAACAATATCATGAAAATGGCCATATTGCCCAAAGTAATTTATAGATTCAATGCTATCCCCATTAAGCTACCATTGACTTTCTTCACAGAATTGGAAAAAAACTACTTTAAATTTCATATGGAACCAAAAAAGAGCCCATATAGCCAAGACAATCCAAAGCAAAAATAACAAAGCTGGAGGCATCATGCTACCTGCCTTCAAACTATACGACAAGGCTACAGTAACCAAAACAGCATGGTACTGGTATCAAAACAGATATATAGAGTAATGGAACAGAACACAGGCCTCAAAAATAATGCCACACATCTACAACCATCTGATCTTTGACAAACCTGACAAAAACAAGCAATGGGGAAAGCATTCCCTGTTTAATAAATGGTGCTGGGAAATCTGGCTAGCCATATGCAGAAAGCTGAAACTAGACCCCTTCCTTACACCTTATACAAAAATTAACTCAAGATGGATTAAAGACTTAAATGTAAGACCTAAAACCATAAAAAACCTAGAGGAAAAGCTAGGCAATACCATTCAGGATATAGGCATGGGCAAAGACTTCATGACTAAAACACCAAAAGCAACAGTAACAAAAGCCAAAATTGACAAATGGTATCTAATTAAACTAAAGAGCTTCTGCACAGCAAAGGAAACTATCAGCAGAGTGAACAGGCAACCTACAGAATGGGAGAAAAATTTTGCAATCTATCGATCTGACAAAGGGCTAATATCCAGAATCTATGAAGAACTTAAACAAATTTACAAGAAAAAAAAGAACCCCATCAAAAAGTGGGTGAAGGATATGAACAGGCACTTCTCAAAAGAAAACATTTATGCAGCCAACAAGTATATGAAAAAAAACTCGTCATCACTGGTCATTAGAGAAATGCAAATCAAAACCACAGCGAGATACCATCTCACACCAGTTAGAATGGTGATCATTAAAATGTCAGGAAATAACAGATGCTGGAGAGGATGTGGAGAAATAGGAATGCTTTTATACTGTTGGTGGGAGTGTAAATTAGTTCAACTGTTGTTGAAGACAGTGTGGTGATTCCCCAAGGATCTGGAACCAGAAAGTCCATTTGACTCAGCAATCCCATTACTGGGTATATACCAAAGGATTATAAATAATTCTACTATAAAGACACATGCACACATATGTTTATTGCAGCACTACTCACAATAGCAAAGACTTGGAACCAACCCGAATGCCCATCAATGATAGACTGGATAAAGAAAATTTGGCACATATACACCATGCAATACTACGCAGCTGTAAAAAAAAGATAGGTTCATGCCCTTTGCAGGGACATGGATGAAACTGGAAACCATCATTCTCAGCAAACTAACACAAGAAGAGAAAACCAAACACCGCATGTTGTCACTCATAAGTGGGGGTTGAAAGATGAGAACACATGGACACCGTGGGCAGGGGGCACATCACACACCAGGGCCTGTTGGGGTGTAGGGGGCTAGGAGAGGGATAGCATTAGGAGAAATACCTAATGTAGATGACAGGTTGATGGGTGCAGCAAACCACCATGGCATGTGCATACCTATGTAACAAACCTGCACGTTCTGCACATATACCACAGAACTCAAAGTATAATAAAAAATTTAAAAAAAAGAAAGAGGAATGCAGTACGTGGCCACTGCTTAGAGAGAAAGAAAACCACCACTTTTGTATAAGCTAAAACTTATCACCTTGGTTTTGTTGACATAAATATCAACCAAGCTGATCTGTTTTAAATGTGAATAAATCATGATATATCTGCTTGTTACTTTGTGTAATCCCTGTATATTTGAAAAAATTATGTTCATAAGGATTATTCTTTGAGATGAATACTTCTGAGCTGTAGGTAACTATCCTGAGATTCCTTTCTGCTTTAGATAATGAGAATGAGATCAGGGATGCCTCCTTACAACTTCTTATTTTAAATAAGTGGTTGACATTCATTTGTTATATTGAGAATTTGTTAATACGTACAAGAATCATGTTTGCTGTTCATTAATTAAATCAATATATATTTATTGAGACCAAGTAGACAGTGTTCTAAATGCTGGAGATATAACATTGAACCAAATAGACAAAGAATGTAAATAGTACAGTTATTTTGGAATGCAGTTTGGAAGTTCCTCAAATGTTTACCACAGTGTTATCATATTACCAGAAATTCCCCTCCTAGGTATCAACTCAAAAGAACGGAAAATGTGTTCACACAAAAGCCTGTACACCCTAATAATCACAGCATCATTATTCCTAGTGGCCAAAAAGTAGTGACATCTATTGATTGATGAATGGATAAACAAATATCGTATATCCTTACCCTAGAATATTATTCAGCAATAAAAATGAGTACATATGTTTACAATATGAATGAACTTTGTAAATGTTATGTTAAGTGAAAGGTGCCAGTGACAAAAGACCACACACTGTATGATTTTATTCATGTGAAATATCCAGAATATGTAAATCTGTAGAGACAGAAAGTAGATGAGTGGCTTTCAGAGTCTTGCGGGAGAGCAAACCAAGGAGATGAGGAGCAACCACTAATGGATTTGGGGCTTCCTTTATGGGGTGATGAAAGTTTTTAAAAATTATGTAATGGTGATGTTTGCACAATGTGTGATTATACTTAAAATCCACCAACTTTATCTTTAAAAGGTTGAATGTTATGGTATGTGAATTACATCTTAATAAAGCTGATATATGAAAAAATCAAAAAAATTAATTGAATATCCTTTTCATGCTAAGTAAGGTCTCAGGAACTGGGGATACGGTAACTGTCAAAAAGTAGCAATCTTTGCTTTCACAGAGCTAACCATTTTTCAGTAAGTGTTTATTGAAACTGAAAGACTGCTCTATGTTTGAGCAAAAGCTTATCCAAGATGAAATTATTACTGGTTATTATAATTGGAGGACCATTATATAGAAGTGGGAGGATCTTGCTTGTGTAATGTTATATAAAGAGTTTAAAATAAACAGGATAGGTTGGAGCATGACAAAAGAAGAACACTTCATTTTGGATGAAGCCTAAAATAATCTGGGAGCTTTTTGAAGTATGCTTTTCCATATTTTTACATCAGAATTTCATGGAAGATGGCTGTGACCTATGGAAAGTTTTGGGAATTAATTTAGCAATTAATGTCACTTTGTGCCTGTTCTCATATTGGAATATCAATGTACCTGCTGATGACATTTTCCAAAGTTTTTGTTTTGGGATAAAATGACCTACAGTGATTTTCATAAAATATAACTTGTTTGTGGAAACAGACGTAAACATTAATGCTAAATTAGATGGAACATCTAAATGATTTAAAAAGAGTAAGTTAACTTATTATAGCTATAATAAGTTATAGCAATAAATTAAATATCACATAACAAAGAAGACATAGACCTTATGAAGATGTTGAGGTTGATTTATGGTTCGCCCGTAAGTTGTTATTTTCACTTCTAAATGTAGGGGTCTGCATTGGTTAGTTTTCTGTGTCAACTTGGCCGGCACGTAGTACCCAGTTATTAAATTACACACAAATCTAATATTGCTGTGAAGGTATTTTTGTATATGTGGTTAGGAAATTATCATCAGTAATTTGGAGCTAACTCATCCAATCAGTCGAAAGGCCAGCAGGGCAAAACAACTTTCTCTGAGGAATAATAAATTCTACCTATGGGATGAAACTTCAGCTTCTGCCCCAGAATTTCCAGCTTGCCAGCCTTCCCTACAGATTTCAAACTAGCTACTCCCTAGAATTCCATTAGCCAATTCCTTGAAATAAACATATTTATCATATCTATCTTTCTGCCCAGATCTATTCTAATTCCAGGAGACCCAAAATGTTATTGTGTTCTACCAGTCACAGTAGTGGCTTATGGAGGTCAAGTTAGGGGCTTATGGAGTCAGAGTAGGAGATTATAGGGGTCAGGTTATCAATGGAATTTTAGCTCAAGCCTGTGTCTGTGTTGAGCAGGTCCACAGACCAATCCTGTGGTTGTTTCTCCAGTTCCACAATGTGTAATTGGGATAGATGTACTCAGCAACTGGTAGAAATAATATGGGGATATTATTTCCCTGACCTCTGGGGTGAGGGTTATTGTGGTAAGAAAGGCCAAATGGAAACCTCTAGAACTGCTTCTACCTAATAGTAAAGAAAAGACAATATTGCAATCCTGGAGGAATTGCAGAAATTTGTGTTACCATCAAGGACTTGAAAGATGCAGAGTTGGTGATTCCTACCATAACCCCATTTACCTATTTGGCTTGTGCAGAAAAAAAATTGATCTTGTGTGTGTGTGTGTGTGTGTGTGTGTTTTGTGTATAAATATATGTATATGTGTATGTGTATGTTTATAATGTACATATGTTTATCATTGACGTATAGAATTAAAAATAGAGACACACAGAGGTTATGCAACTTGCCTAAAGTTACCCAACTGGGAATTGTGGGGCTGGAATAAAAAGGTAGTTTATTGAGACTCTAAAACCTGTGAAGTTTACACTGCATGAACAGGAGTTTTGTCCTCTAAGAGTGATAGGTATCTGCAGCCGTTCCTTGGAAGTCTGCTCTTTTTCGGTGAGAAAGTCTAGGAGTCATTGTCAGTCTATTCAGGGAGTGACTGTTGCTTCATCATTACACTGATGCCCTTCCAAATGTTCTAGAATTAAGGTTACCCTTCTGTCCCAAGTGGCTACTCTTAAGCTGTTAATAGAGTCAAAACTAGACTTTAATTCATATTTATATTCTTATTTGTTATCAGGAGGAAGAAAGGTCCTTGTGCTTATAATGAAATTATACTGAGAAACCCAAGCAGGCTGTAACAAAGGAAATACTGCTTCCATGTCAGAAATAATAGGAAATGAATCTGATGCACATCAAGTTTTGACTTTTTAGGCAAAGACTCTGAGGTTGGGGCAAACTTGGTAATTTACAATAAGTAGTTACTGAATGTTAGGGCTTGACAAGATGCATTTATACATTACCTAGTTTTCTACTTTTTATTTAATGATTAAATAAAAATTTAGCCCACAAAATAAATATATTAAAATTCATGCATTTATTACTATTTTGGAGTCCCCCAGAAGAACAGAGATTAGAATTTTGCCTAATGAAATGGGTTCAGATATATGAAAATAAGGATATCTATCTATCTGTCTGTCTGTCTGTCTGTCTGTCTGTCTATCTATGTATCTATCTATCTAATTTACATGGAACATCCTAACAGCTGAGTCAGCAGTATACATTCCTGGTCATGCATCAGAGTTGCCTGCAGGGCTTTGTAAAATACCCATATCTGAATCATACCAAAGACCATGATTAAGAATCTCCCAAGGGAGTGCCCCAAAACTTGGATTTTCACAAAGTGATAAAGGTGGCATCAATTCATGGCTGGGACTGAAAACTATAAAAGTTGGAAAAAAAGACTTTAAGATTGCATCAGTTAGTTGGGTCAATTGATTTTCTAGCCTGCTCACTCTTTAGGAGCCCAATCCCTCATCCTACACATACATTCCTAATCATTTTTTATTGGATTCACCTTTGTCTACACTTTTATTTTTGGACTTGCTGTTTCACTTCATTCTCCTTCGCTGATGGGAACATTTTCTTTAATTCTGGCTTCTTGCTATTTGTAAGGATTTTGTAAAGCTCTGGCATATATTTGTTCTGATTTGGTTAATCTATTTTTTAAAACAAATATTTTTATTTATATATGAGCATATAAATTTAATGGGTCAGACCAGATTATTTTCTTGAGTTAATTTGTTAGATTCCTGGTTGGAAAGGAACAAACAGCATTTCTGAGAACAAATACAAATAGCTTATGTTCCATCAGCTAAGTCCTGGAAGAACATAAAAAATCAGTTGTGCAGAGCCACTAAATTGAAGAAGAGCACCCATTCTGAATGTTTTTATTTTAAACATGTATATAATTATTTTTGAATTGTATTTTTATTATGTGTAAATAATGACATTTAGACATGAACAACATGTTTTCCATGCTTCTTTTTTTTTGCAATGGGAATGTTAGTAAATAGGAATGTCATTAAGACATAATCATGTTTATAGTTTTAGTCAGAGTTGGCTAGCACTAGAAAACAAAATAGAATATAATTTAAAAAAATAACTGTAAATAAAGTTCTCTTTTTGAGCTTATTTATCATTTGAATTGAAATAAGATGTAGAGGAAAAAGAATTTTATGGTAAACTAGTCTGTGTTGCGTGACACTACTGTTCTTCAGGTGGGTTTCTCATGTCCTCTGGAGGAGTGGTATGATTTTTTAGGAAAGCCTTTAAATGTTAGGCTATAATCACTTATAACCTAAAATTTTAAGATGGCCAATCTTGGTCTAGCCAGAAAAAAACTTGTATTCATGACGATATTAAACAAAATGGTAAATTTCTTTAAATTTTTTGCAATGAATATTTATATGATACTATATTCTTAATTTCAATAAAATATACTAGAAAACATCAGATCCATTTGAAAAAGACCTGCTTGAGGATATTACTACTTTTAAATTCTACTGGATACATTTTCGGAAAACATTGTTAAAAGGGTAAGCATGGAAAATAGCTTGATAACATTATTGAGATCCAATAGTTTACCAAAGTTTGTTGATCACCTAGATCCTAAAGGTAATATGTTTCTAAGTAAGTTATGAATGGAATTAAAATAACTATTTTCATTTGTAGCTCATGGAGTCTGTCTTTTAGTTTGTTAAACTTTTTTTTTTTGTATGAAACAGTTAAAAAACACAATTCAGTAGGGACAACCTAAAAGATAGCAGAGTAGGGAGCCTCTCTACTGAAACAAACATTAAGATGAAAAATAGCTAACTGAAACAACTTTTCAGAACGCTGGAATCTAACAAAAACTAATCTAATAGGAAACTTGTAGGAACCAGAGAAGTGCTTAATGAAAGAAAACACTGCTAAATTTCAGCATTTAAGGAAATCTCTGTGAAGTCACTGGCTGAATGCTGTGGTAACGGAACAGAGATTTCAGTGACTACACGCAGCAAGGAATAAGTTTTTGAAAAAATAGCTTTAAGAAGTCACTAAACAATCGGATAACAGCAGCCCTCAACAGGCGACAACAATAAAGTTTGGGGAGGGAGAATATGATTTCCAGATTTTCCATGTTATAATTTTCAAAGTTTTGATTTTTCAGCAAAAAACTAAAAGGCATACAGAGAAACAAGAAAGTATGCCCCTCACAGGAAAAAAATGTTGATTGACAGAAGCTATCACTGAGAAAACCCAGACATTGGACTTACTAAACAAAAACTTTAAATCAACTGTATGCTCAAAGAGCTAAAAGAAACTATGGACAATGACTAAAGGAAACCAGAAGAATTATGTCTCATCAAATATGGAATATTAATAAAGACATAGAAGTTATTAAAAAGGAAACAAATAGAAATTCTGGAGCTAAACAGTAAAGCAGCTAAAGTGAAAGATTCACTAGAGGAGATAAGCAGCATATTTGAGCAGACAGAAGAAAGAATCAATAAACTCCAAGAAAGGACAATTGAACTTATCCACTCTGAGGAGCAGAAAGGAAAAATAATGAATTAAAATTAATAAAGCCTAAGGAATCTTTTGGGCACTCTCAAGTATAACATAACATTCTGGGATTCTCAGAAGTTGAAGAAAGAGAGAAAGAAGAAGAAAGAATATATAAAGAAATTATGGTTGAAAACTATAAATTTGATGAAAGTCTGAATTTACAAATCCAAGAATCTTAATGAACTCTAAGTAGAATCAACTCAAATATGGTCATATTGAGACACATTATAATCAATCTTGGAAGCAGCGAAGTGAAGTGACTCATCACCTACAAGTGATTCTCATTTAAGATGAATATTTGTTTTCCTATTTGAAATTATAGAGGCCAGAAGACAGTGGGGCCACATATTTAAGGTGTTGAAAGAAAAAAGACTCTGAATCAATCATTTTATATTTGACAAAACTCTTCTTCAAAAATGAAAGAGAAATTAATACATTCATGGATAGACAAAAGCTGAGAGAGTTTATTGCTATAGGCCCACCTACAAGAAATATTAAAGGATACCAGATAATAAATCAGAAGCATACACAGAGATAAATAACTAGTAACGATAACTACATACATAAATGTAAAACAGTGTTGTTTTGGTTTGTAACAATTCTTTTATCATATATGATTTGAAACATAAATGTATAAAACAATGATTATGAATATTTAATACAGACACACAAGGCATACAAATGTAACTTTTGACTATAAAAGCATAAAGGGGGTGATGGAGCTAGAAAGGAATAGAGTTTTTTTAATGCTACTGAAGCTAGGTTGGTATCAATTTAAACTAGCTATAAGTTTTTGATTTTAATTGTAATAGAGAAATTACTAAGAAAATTACTGAGACTATATAGAAAAGAAAATGATGAGGAATTAAAATGATTCACTGGAAATAATCAAACACAAAAAGAAAGCAGTCTTGGAGAGTTTGAGAAACCTTAGAAAACACAAAGCATAATGGCAGAAGTAAGTCCTTAGTTTTCACTTATCATGAATCACTTTGAATGTAAATGGATTAAGCTTGCCAATTCAAGGCAGATTTTAGCAGAATAGATTTTAAAAAACATAACCTAGCTATATGCTGTCTACAAGATATTCATGTTAAATCCTTACCCAGTCTCAGATATTTTGTAATAGCAGCACAAATGAACTAAGACAAATTGGGACTGAGAAATGGGGTGTTGCTATAACAAATATCTATAAATGTGGGAGCAGCTTTTGAACTCAGTAATGGGTCGAGGCTGGAAGAATTTGGAGGTCCGCACTACAAAAAGCCTAGATTTTTGCCCAATATGGAGTGTTAAGGGCAATTCTAGTGAGGGCTCAGAAGAAGAGATCTGTACAGAGAGCCTGAATCTTCTTAGAGATTATTTAAGTGGTCATAATCAGAATGCTTGTAGAAATATGAACAGTTAAAGGCCATTCTGATGAAGTCATAGACAAAAATGAGGAGTACTTTATTGGAAACTGGAGGAAAGGCAATCGTTATTACCCACAATGTGGTAAAGAACTTGGCTGAATCATGTTCATGTTCTAGTACTTTGTAGAAAGCAGCTCTTAAGAGCAATTAACTGGGATTTCTGGTGGATGAAGTCTCTAAGCAAAGGTTCAGGTGCTGCATTGCTCTTCTTAACTGTTTATAGTCAAATGTGGGAAGAGAGAAACACATTAAAAATGGAATTTATGATTAAAAGGGAACCAGAACTTAAAGATTTGGAAAATTCTCAGCCTGGCCAGGTTGAAAACACATGTTTGAGAGAGAAAAGCAAGGGTGTAGCCAAGTGACCATTTGATAAGGAAATTAGTATTGATGGAAGAAAGCCAGATATTATCCATCAAGACAATGGAGCAATAACCCTGCAAGGCATTTCAGAGATTATTGGTGTCTCTCTGCACTTCCCATCAGAGGCCCAGGGTGCCAAAGCCTAGGAGACAGAACTGTGTCCAAAAAGGGGTCCTGGGTGCCCACAGGGGTGAGATTGCCATAGAGAGTCCCCACTAAGGCAGTACTCAGTAGAGCCATGGGCTTGGGGCTACCACAGAGAACCTCTAGTGGGGTGATATCTAGTGGATCCATAGGCATGGGGCCACTCCCAAGATCCCAGAACTGTGGAGCCACCAGCATGCAACTTCAACTCATGAGAGCTGTGTCATGGGCTGTACTCAGCAAAGCCAAAAAGATGGGGTCACCAAGAGCCTTGCTGATCCAACTCCAACTCTAGTATGTCCAGAAGGTGGAACATGAAATCAAAGAAGATTGTTCTCAAGCCTTAAGATTTGCCCTATTGGATTTTGGACTTGGAACCTGTATCACTTTCTTTTTTCTTTTTTTTATTATTATTATACTTTAAGTTTTAGGTTACATGTGCACAATGTGCAGGTTTGTTACATATGTATACATGTGCCATGTTGGTGTACTGCACCCATTAACTCGTCATTTAGCATTAGGTGTACCTCCTAATGCTATCCCTCCCCCCTCCCCCCACCCCACAACAGTCCCAGGAGTGTGATGTTACCCTTCCTGTGTCCATGTGGAACCTGTATCACTTTCTTCTTTCCTATTTCTCTACTTTGTCATGGGAATGCTTATTCTATGTCTATCCCACCATTGTATTTTGAAAGCATATAATTTGCTTGATTTTATAATCACATTGCTAGAGGGGAATTTGCGTCAGCATGAAACACACCTTTGAGTCCCACCCATATTGGATTTAGATGATATTTAGATAAGACTCTGGACTTTAGACTTTCGAGTTCATGTGGGAACAAGTTAAGAATATTGGGGCTATTGGAATGGAATGAATGTATTTACATCTGAAAATAATTTTTGGAGCCAGAGACAGAATGCTATGGTATGTACCCCCCTAAATTTGTATGTTGACACTTAATCACCAATATGATAATATTGAGAGGTGAGATCTTCAAGAGGTGATTAAGTCGTAAGGGCAGAGCCCTCATGGGTGGTATTTATAAAGGGGCCTGAGGAGGCAAGTTCATTTCTCTCATCTCCACTCCTATGTGAGGACATGGCACACGTTCTCTCTGGAAGAAGCAGAATTCAAGGTATCATCTTAGAAGCAGAGATGGAGCCCTCACCAGACACGGAATGTGCTGGCACATTGATCTTGGACTTCCAAGCCTCCAGAACTATGAGAAATAAGTTTCTACTATTTATAAATCACCCAGTCTAAGATACTTTGTTGTTGTAGCACAATTAGACTGAAACCCAAAGACACAAATAGGTTGAAAATTTAAAAAGATGCAAATTTCAATCAAAGAGAGCTGGGGCAGGTATAATAATATCAGAAACATACCATTTGAGTAAAAAATTGTTAAAAGAGATAAAGAATGATATTATATATTTAATTCAGCAAGAAGTTATAATAATTATAGGCATCTACTGATCAAACAACAGAGCCCTAATATGTATATAGCAAACATTGATAGAATTGAAAAGTGAGAGAGACAGTTCTACAGTGATAGTTGGAGATTTTAATACCCTACTTTCAATAATAGATAGAACATCTAGACTGAAGATTAATAAAGAAGTGGAGGACTTGAAGAACACTGCAAAACAACTAGATCTAACAAACATATGTAAAACATTCTACTCAATAACAGGAAAATATACATTATTCTGAACTGCACATAACGTTCTCTACAATAGATTATAAAATAAGTCACATATCATGTCTTAATAAATTTAACAAGGTTGAAATTATATGAAGTATCTTTACTGACCACTTGGAATGAAGCTGGAAATTAACGGCAGAAGAAAAACTGGAAAATTCACAAATACATGGAAATCAAATAACATACTCTTAAACAACTAATGGGTCAGAGAAATAGTCATGAACGAAATGAGAAATTATTCGGTGATGAATGAAAACAAAGTCATAACATACCAAAACTTACATAATGCAGTGAAAGCAATGCTTAATAGAAAATGTATAGATTTAAATGAATAAATTATAAAATTATAAAGATCACAAACCAATATTCTATATTTTGTACATAAGGACTTAGAAAAAGAAGAGAAGACTAGACCCCAAATTAATGGAATGAAGCAAAATTAGAATGGAGATACACAAACAGATAATAGAAAAACAACAGAGAGAATCGATGATATCAAAACTTAGTTTTGGGAAAATATCAACAAAATTGACAAAACCTTAGCTAGACTGACTAAGGAAAAAAGCAACAACAGAGAATGTGCAAGTAACTACCATCAGAAATGAAAATATGGATATTACTGTTGACCTTTACAGATATTAAAAGGATTATAAGGCAATACTGAAAAGAATTGCACAGAAACAAATTATATATTATAGACATGAATTAGAACAAATTCCTAGAAACACACGAATTATCAAAATGGACTGAAAAAGCATTTAAAAATCTAAGCAGACGCCTAGAAAGTAAAGAGATTGAATTAGTAATCCAAATTCTGCCTACAAAAATATCTTGGGTCTGATGCCTTTACTGGTGAATTCTACTAAACACTTAAAGAATAATTAACATCAATTCTTCTCAAACTCTTCCAAAAAATATAAGCAGAAAGGATAATTTCTAGTGCATTCTATCGGACAGCATTACCTTATTATCAAAGCCAAAATAAGACACCACAATAAAAGAAGACAATAGAACAATATCTCTTATTAATAAATATGCAAAAATCATCAACAGTATACTAGCAAATCAAATCCAACAGCATATGAAAAGGATTATACATCATGACCAAGAGAGATTATCCTAGGAATGTAAGGATGGTTCAACATAAGAAAGTCAATATAATAAATCACATTACTAGAATGAAGGGGAAAAATTCCATGATCAAATCAATTGACCAAAATAAAGCATTTGACAAAATTCAACCCTCTTTCATGATTAAAATACTCAGCAAACTTAAATAGATGGGAACTTCCTCAATATGAAAAGGACATTTATTAAAAACCCATAACCAATATCATACTAAATGGTGCAGGAATGGGAGCTTTCTCCCTAAGACTGAAAATAAGACAAGTATACCTATTCAAAGTTGATATTCAACTTTGTACTGGAAGTTAAGTCAGGGCAACTAGTAAGAAAAAGAAATACAAATTAGAAAAGAAGAGGTAAAATAAATGACATAATCTATATATAGAAACCCCCCCCTAAAACTAATAGAGCTAATGAATGAATTCACCAAAATTACAGGGTACAAAATCAACACATAGAAATTAGTTGTGTTTTTATAGAAAAGCAAAAAACAATCTGAAAAAGAAAGTAATAAATTTATTCCTTTTACAATATTATCCCAAAGAATAAAATAACCACAGGTGAATTTAACCAATGAGGTGAAAGAAGTTAAAGAAGACCCAAACAAATTGAAAGACATCTTGTTTGTGTGGATTTGAAGACTTAATATTGTCAAGATGGTAATACTATTTAAAGTGATCTACAGATTCAATATAATTTCTATCAAAATTCAAACATCCATTCTTTTTGCAGAAAATGGAAACATCAATTTATGAATTCACGTGGAATTGCAAGGATCTTTGAATAGTGAAACCATAATGAAAAAGAAAAATAAAATTCAAGGATTCACACTTTCTGATTTCAAAACTTACTACAAAGCTAAAGTTAATCAAAACTGTGGTACTATTATAAATACAGACATTTAGACAGTAGAATTAAGAGCCCAGAAGTCAACTCATACATCTATATCCATTTGATTTTTGAGAAGGGTGCCAAGTGCATTCAATAGGAGAAATAATAGTCACTTCAACAAATGATGCTGACACAGCTGAATAGCCACATGCAAAAGGGAAAAAAATTGATATTTACTTCATACTATATACAAAAAGCGACTCCAGATGATCAATGACCTAAATAGAAGGGTTAAACTGTACAAGTATTATAAGAATATGTAGGAGTAAATCTTCATGACAGGGAATTTGGCAGTGGATTCTTCAATATGAGCCCAAAGTATGAGCAACAAATGAAAAAGATAAATTGGACTACGTAAGAATTTTAAAACTTTTGTCCATCTAATGACATTACCAGGAAAACAAAAACACAGCCTACACAATGGGAGAAAATATTTGTAAATCACATATCTGAAAAAGATGTATTATCTGGGATATTTAAAGAACACATACCTTAACAACAAAATGGCACACAACCCAATTTAAAATTAGGCAAAGAATACATATAAATATTATGTATCTTTACAATTTTTAATAAATAAAAGGTAAATCTAAAAAAAGGCAAAGGATTTGAAGACAGATTTCTGTAGGGCAGATATGAAATCATCAACAAGCATATTATGAGATGCTCAATGTGCAAAACGACAATGAGATACTGCTTCACATCCACTAGAATGGCTATAATTTAAACAATGGAAAATAACAAAAAGAACATGGAGAAATTAGAGTCCTTGTATATTGCTGGAGGGAATGTAAAATGGTGCATTCACTGTGGAAAACAGTTTTGTGGTTTGTCAAAAAGCTAACATAGAATTAGCCTAAGATTCAGCACGTCTACTTCTGGGTATATATCCTAAAGAATTAAAAACATGTACTCATACAAATACTTGTACAGGAATATTCATGGAAGCATTATTCATAAAAGCTAAAAGGTACAAAGAACCTTAATGTCCTTCAGTGGATCAATGGATAAACAAACGTGGTGTATAAAATAGAATGTTACTCAGCATTACTGATACATGCTGAAATATGGATAAACTTTGAAAACATTATGCTACGTGAAAGAAGCCAGAAACAAAAGGTCACATATTGTATGGTTCCATTTATATGAAATAATCGGCACATGAAAAGACATAAAGTTAGAAAACAGATTGGTGATTGCCAGGGACCTGTGGGGCAGGGAGGGGAAATAGAGAGTGACTGCTTAGTGAGTACAGGTTTATCTTTTGGGGTGATGAGAATGTCTTGGAACTAGATAGAGGAAGATGGTGGTTGTACAACATTGTGAAATGTTAAATGTCCTGAATCATACACTTTAAAATGGTTAATTTTGGCCAGGCGTGGTGGCTCATGCCTGTAATTCCAGAACTTTGGGGGGCCCAGGCAGAGATCGCTTGAGCTCAGGAGTGTGAGGCTAGCCTGGGCAGCGTGGCGAAACCCAATCTCTACAAAAAATACAAAAAAATTAACCAGATATGGCAGTGCACGCCTGTAGTTCCAGCTATTCAGAAGGCTGAGGTGGGAGGATCACTTGAGCCTGGGAGGTTGAGGCTGCAGTGAGCCGAGATCCTGCCACTGCACTCCAGCCTGGGTGACAGAGTGAGACCCTACCTCAAAAAAGAAAAAGGTTAATTGCATATTACATGAATCCTACCTCAATGAGAAAATCTATAAAGAAGCCATAATATTCTGGTAACATTTAAAAACAGATGGGGTGAAACGGAAAGTTGTATTATTCACTGACCAGTTAGGACACAGAAACCACACAGTAATTTTAACAGGGGAGGTTGAATGTAAAGCGTTAATTGTAATGGATTACCTACTAATGGAAAAAGAAAATTTTGAAGAATACAGGAAGAGCAGAAATAGGGAGGAGCCCCTGCCTTTATAGCTGAGGCAAAGTGACCCAGGAAGGGGCACAGATGGAAGAACCTACTTGTCAGGACTGAGATCCAGACCTTGTTGGGGAGGATGGCAGTGGTCTGAAGGATGGTGGAAGTGTTTGCTGAGTTCCCACATTGTGGAACTTACTGGTAATACTCGGCAAGGGTCATGCATTGGGAAGCTCCCTTCCACCACCACCCAAGGTGGTGTGTTTGAAAGGTGCCTTCTGGGGGAAGCTGCTCATAGAGAAGTGCTGCTGACTGCTGAACACTGCAGAAGTTTACATTAATTAACAAACTGCAGAAGTTATACTGCACTAACAAACTTAAGATTATGCCACTGACAAGACATTTTTGCAAGGTTTTCCTCCATTATTGTATAGCAGGATTAAAAGGGGGGTTTTCAGCTGAGAGACAAATAAATTGATAATTGGCACAAAATTATTCAATAAAGTGAGTTTAGATAAAACAGTTTACACAAGGATCTCTAGCTGCTATAGTAGCTTCCTGTATTAATTCGTGTGATTACTGAATTGTCACCTTGGTTTGTGAATTACCTTCAATCATCTGGAAGTTGAAAAAATACATTCCTTAGAAGAAAAAAAGTTATTAACAGTCGTTTTTTAAAAATAGGCATATCAAACTATAATGCTCGATTGAAGGTACTAGATTAAAATGTTACAATTAAATTAAAAATATTTGTATCAGTGACATGTTTATTGATAATTAAGAATATAACCTGCCATTCAGACTTTCATTATTTTCAAGTAGAGCTTATAGAAGGTGCCTGTATAAGTAGTAAGATGACAGCTAGTTGTACTGGAAAGTACACTAAAATAATTATCTCTAAAATGCTAAAAATAGAAACATCCAGATTTTGATCCAGTTGACTACGCATAGCGTTAACTATTACAGCAAATAAATGTTAGGGCACATTTGTAGCATTCCTATTAAAAATGATTACTTTTTCTAACATTTTTAGAGCAAAGTATACTGTATCAGAAATACATTGTTGCAATAGAACATTGTTTAAAGGTTAATATTTTATGGGTTAAAAGTTCCTGTCTCAACTTTGACATTTGTTTTTGAAAAATGGGCTTCGGTTCAACATTTATATAGCAGCAGGAGACCGTTATCTTGTGACAACACTTCATCGCATTGACATTATCTGTTAATTATCTTTGCCACCACTAATTTTGAGCCTGGTGTGCTGTATATGCTGGCTCTTACTGTTGTATGCTTGCTCTTTCTTTTCTCACTGATGAGTCTGGGAAAAATACAAACCTTAATTAAAAGTGAAACTCAGACAAAGGTTATACTTTGCACAAGATTTCTGGAGACACTATGATCATCCAGAGTAGTTCAAAATAGTCTTCAATATTCAAAATTGCCTCTAATATGCACTGTGTAGGTTGTACTCTATAATTCCACTCTCCCCAATACATTTTTCCCTTTCAAATGACCTCTGAGTGAAATTCCATATAGCCTGTACCTAAATGTCTCCTATTTCATGATTATTCTCTACAGATATTTAATAAGCATTTATTCTTTAGGAGTATAATCAATCATAGGTCATTTTGGGGCATGATAGACCACATCAAAAATAGAAAAATGGATAAGAAAAAGCCTGTTCTAAGAAAATTACAGCCTTGTGGAAGAGAGACATCTTTTCCAAAGTATATAAATAAATGTGTATTGTACTTAGAATTGTCATCTTGCTTCTGGCAGCCTCTGCTTTAATTCCCCTATCCCGTCTTCCTGTCTCTTTAGCCCAATTTGTTAGTTCAGATCTTCTTGTTCTCCTTAGGGGAGGATACACTACATCCTTTCACCTGTCATGCTCTCTAAAAGGGAATATATTGTACCATGTTTCTAAATTCTCCCTTCTTATCCACTCATCTCTGCCATACGTAGTTATCCTTGGTGTTCTAATTCTCAACTAAGGGGAAGGGAATGTGATTCTGAGCCCAAGCCTTACACTTGCCAGTGTATCCCTCCCTTTATCTTCCTGTGACTGTGTCCTTGCAATTCTGTCTCTTCTCAGTTCACATGTCCTTTCCTGAAAGAGGCATTACTCAAATGCCCTGTCTTAAGTAGCTTATTTTCCCAACTCCCTAGTTTCAATGACTCTCAATTCCACTATTCTAACTTACATTCTTCATAACATTTATGACTCTCTGAAGTGGTAGTGTATTTTCAAATACTTACTGATTAATGTCTGTGTTCTTCCATCACAATGTCAACACCACAAAGATGAAAACTTCTCTTACTTGACTGCTGTATTCCCACTACCTAGAATTTTGCCTAGCACATGATAAAAACTCAAATCATATTTGCCAAATGCATGAGTGAATGAGCCTCATCCTAACTCCCTGAGGGGAATGTTTCGTATTTGGACACATAACATCTTCCATGGGTGACTGTATTCCTTCATGGATAATCCTTCCCGTTGACTGAAGATCCCCAGAATTGGAAGTCTTTCTGATTAGCACTGACCAGGGGCATTACTTGCAGGGTAAACAATGCTATCTTAGTCACATGCTGTTCCCAGATTTTGTGGCTGTACATACAGACTTTGCACATTAACTCTTTTGGGTCCTTTGGAGTACTACTGCCCAGTTATTGTTTCTGAAGAAAGCCTTTAATAGTTCTGCTTTGGAAAAAAAAATACAATGAAAGCTGCTGGAGATTGGCAGAAGATAAAGAAAAATTGACACATGTACTTGCAGAGTAATCTGAAAGAAAGGTGAATGCATGGCAGAATGGATTTAATTTCTTCAGTTTATAAGAGTAGCATTTCATACACTAAAATTTCCTTTTTGCATTACTTCCTAACTTACATTAATGATCACTTTCTTGTTCTTTCATTCAACACACATGGGCAATGTAGAGTTATAGAACATTTTATTTTTAAGAAACACAGCTCTTTCCGGGCACGGTGGCTCACGCCTATAATCCCAGCACTTTGGGAGGCCAGGGCAGGCGGATCACAAGGTCAAGAGATTGAGACCATCCTGGCCAACATGGCGAAAACCAATCTCTACTAAAAATACAAAAATTAGCTGGGCATGGTGGAGTGCACCTGTAGTCCCAGCTACTCGGGAGGCTGAGGCAGGAGAATCACTTGAACCTGGGAGGCGGAGGTTGCAGTGAGCCGAGATTGTGCCAATGCACTCCAGCTTGGTGATAGAGTGAGACTCCATCTCCAAAAAAGAAAAAAAAAAAAAAAGAAGAAACACAGCTCTTTTTTCATTGTATGATACTCATTAGCAGTTCTACAAACAGTATTCTAACTTTATTTCCTATTTTCTTACTTTCATACATACTTCTTTAGATGAAAGCTAATTGGTTAGTGTGCCTAAGTAACTGTGACTCTTGAAACTTGTCTTTTTCAAGCCTTTGCTGAGACATTGTCTACATATCTAAAGCCTCCCAAACTGCTTATTTAAAATTTCAAAAATCGTATATTGTATATTTTCTAAGACTATGTTGGATATGGTATGGTAAAGTAACCATGGCTACAGGAAGAAATGAGAATGAGGTTTGGAAGGAAGAAATTTATTACACATACAAGTCCCAGTGAGGGGGTCACTGCGTGCCTGCAGGGCCACCAGAGAAGTGTCAGATTTTGGTTGAGGTGGTGGAAGACAGTGAGGGGAAAGCTGACCAGAGCCTGTATTAAAACTAAGATATAAAGGAAAATGCCTAATTACCAGTATACAAAAACATTTAGTAAAGGAGGAAAACTGTAAATACAGTAATAAAGCACAAATAAATAATTGGTATAAAAGGAGATTCATTTTAGTAGACAAGTAGATCAATAAAATCCTGGCAATGAGCCCATTAGTTACTGATGCTATTAAATTGCCCTTTTACCAGTCTCATTACTTGGAAACAGTTTTAAAGAGGAAATTCTAAGTTTCGTGTGTGTGTAATAGTACCTTTAAAAACAGGTACAATCGAAGGCTTATTGTGTTTTTCTTATGACTCACATGTATTTAGTATAAACATACAACACCATAGTGTTTTAAAAAGCACTTAGGCTTTCTTAATTAAAGGAATATTCACAGAAAAGTATATTTCTCAGAAGTTTATATTACTAAAAAGCAACTCAGAAGACTGATTGATATTACTGGTTTTTAAAGATGAAAAATTTGAGGTAAAGGAAAAAGTCAAATAACCTGCTTGAGTGTGCATAGTGATTGAGATTATACATACACAATTTACAGCTTAGTGCCTGATTCATAGGAAATAATCAACAGATTATAGATAGGCATTATTTAAAAAATAACCAAGGTATAAAGATGTACTGACTATTTGACCACAAATATGAAATATTCTCTGGATAGTTAATTGAAGGGCAACTGAAATTCCTTGCTTTTTTGAGATATTTTTAATGGTGCATTTTAATATGTGTATGACTGTGCTTGTCTATTTCTGTCATTTTCTACATAAAATATTTTATAGTTCAATACTAAAGTGGAAGATACAGGAGAATCTGATATTTAAGGATATAATATTTCCAATGGGAAAATATTTTTCCTTACTTTTAAATGAAATGCAGGCATAGTCTCTCCTAATCAGGCTTTATTTAGGCTTGAATAGGTAAGTAAAGTGGGAATAAGTTAATGTCATTTGAAATTATCTGCTTTTACTTAAGGAATATTTGAGTCATTATATCATGATAAAATGCATTTTAAAGTAAAAACATTGTTAAGGAAAGGTCATAATATCATGTCAACAGGTTCAGGTCTTCATAGACATAATTTGTTTCTGAGCATTAAGTTCATAATAGCATAACCTCTGAATATATGCAAAAACAAGACATAACTATAAACATTTGTGGACAAAGTAATCAATATCATGTGATATTTCAACATACCCTTCTAAATAATTGACAGATCAAGCAAAATTAATAAGAATATAAGAGAATTAATAAGCTTAATAAAATGGATAAATATAGTAAAAATTAGGGAACCCATAACCTTCTTAAGCGTTCATGGAATATTTATCATATTTACCAAAATTGACAATTAATATGTCATAAATTAAGTCTCAAAATTTTCAGATAACTGATAAACATTAACCATAGAAACAATATGCTCTGATTATGTAATTCAGTTAATTATAAATGAGTAAGTTAAATATAGCATTCTAAATATGCTGTGGAGCAAGGAAGAATTTATAATGCACATAAAGTTTTCGGCAATATATTTAATATACTGCATTACAACATGTGGAGTGCAGCCAAAATAGTACTTTGAAGGAAATATGTAGTCTTCAATGCATATAAAAGACAAGAATAAATACTCAAATTCTATAAGTTAAGCATCTAACCTAAGAAGCTAGAAAAAGAGAACACAACAAATGCAATAATAGAAGGAAAAAGAAAATATAAACATAAAATTTAATGAAACAGGAAATTTCAACTTTTGGCATGTCCGAATAGCTGGTACTAGACTTGCCTTCCTATTGCAAAAAATAAAAATAAAAATAAAAACTGGAAAATAAAACAAAATGCAGTCACATGCTATATTATAATGTTTCAGTCAATGACAGATTGTATATATGACAGTGGTCCCATGAGATTATAATATTGTATTTTTATTGCACCTTTATATGTTTGTATATGCAAATACTTGACATTGTGTTACAATTGCCTACAGTATTTAGTACAGTGACATGCTTTATGGGTTTGTAGCCTAAGAGCAATAAGCTATATCATATAGCTTAGACGTGTAGTAGGCTAGACTATCTAGGTTTGTGTAAGTACACCTGATAATGCTCAAACGAGAAAAATCACCAGACAACACATTTCTCAGAACATATCCTCATTACTAAGCAATGCATGACTGTACATGAAACAGTGATTTTCAGACATTAGGCAACAGGCATCAAAGGACTATTCTCCCTGAGAGAAAATAAAGTAATGAGGTGAGTTGCAAAGAATACTTTATGTTTCTGTCTGAAGGCACTTGCTGAACCTTGGTCCCGGAAGGGCCCAGCCTTGCAGTAAGACTAAACTGATGTCAGAGAAAAGGCAGCACTAGTCTCTCTCTAGCGAAGTGAAAAACAAACAAAAGGATCAAGCTTAACTGACTGATAAAGTTTCACACTATTTAAAGGAAGACCAAAAAATCAAGAAACTAAAAAATACACTAGTTCAAAAATTACTATATATTCTGCATATTTTAAAAAGTGAAAATACTCTCATTTTACAAATTCAGTATAACCTTGCCAGCAAAACCATATACAGAGAGCATGACATGTAAAAATTGTAGGCTAAAATTAATCATTACAGTAGGTCCAATTATCCAAAGGAAAATATAAACAAACCAGTAATAAGTGAAAAGGAAAACTCAACTGTACCAAGTTAAATTTTCTTTAGGAATGGAAGAATGATTTAACATTATGAAAAACAACATATTACTGTAATTCCCCACATTAACAAATCAAAGAGAAAAGTATGGGAGAGAGGTGGAGCAAGAAGGCTAAATAGAATTTCCAGCAATTGTCCCCTACCTGCCAGAGAAACACCAAATTAAACAACTATCCACACAAGAAAGCATCTGCATAAGAACCAAAAGTCAGGAGAGCAATCACATTACCTGATTTTCACATCATATTAAGGAAAGAGGCACCAAAGAGGGTAGGAAAGACAGTCTTGAATCACCTACACAAACCTTCCCTTAACCGCTGGCAGCAACTCTGCAGTGCAGAGAGAGAATCTATGCATTTACCGGAGAGAGAGCACAGTGATTGTGAGACTTTGCATTGGAACTCCATGCTGCCTTGTCACAGCAGAAAGCAATACAGGGCAGAATTTGGATGGCATCCACAGAAGGAGCATTTAGACCAGGTATAGCTAGAGGGAAATCTTCCATTCCAGCAGTCAGAACCTAAGTTTTGGCTAGCTCCACCACCACCGGCTAAAGTGCTCTGGGGTTCTAAATAAACTTGAAAGGCAGCCTAGACCACAAGGATGGCAATTCCTGGGCAAGTCCTGGTACTGTTCTGGGCCTGAAGATAGTAGACTTGGCCTGCATATGACCCACTGAGGCACCAATTGTGATAGCCAAGGGAGTGCTTGTGTCACCCATCCCTCAACTTCAGGTAGCACAGCTTGCAGCTCCAGGAGGAGAGGGAAGCATAAAGAGGACTTTGTCTTGCAACTTGGATACCAGCTCAGCCACAATAAAATAAGGACCAAGGAGAGTCCTGAGGCCCCTATTCCAGGCACAGCTCCTGGATGACCTTTCTAGGCCCACCTTGGGCCAGAATTCCCTGGCCCTGAGGGGAAGGATTCAGTCCTGGCAAAATTTACCACCCGCTGACTAGAGAACCCTTGATCCTGGAATAAATATCAGCAGTAGTCAGAAAGCGGTTGCCATGGATGTTGGACAAGATTCAGTATTGTGCTAGATTCAGATCTAATCCAGCACATTTTCAGCTTTGGTAGCCACAGGGACATACTCTTTCTTTTTGAGGAAAGGAGTGGGAAGGGTAAAAAAGACTTCGTCTTGCAACTTGGGTGCCAGCTCAGGACAGTACAATAAAGCACCAGGCAGACTCCTAAAGTCCCTGATGATCTGCCATAGCTCCTGGAGGGGATTTCTAGATCTAACTTGGGTCAGAAGAGAACCAGCCCTAAAGGGAGAGACCCAGGCCTGGCAGGACTCATCACCTTCTGACTAAAGAGCACATGGGTCTTGAGTAAATATCAGTGGTAGCCACATTGTAGTTGTCACAGGCCTTGAGTGAGACCCAGTACTGTGCTGGCTTGAGGTGTGACCGAGTACAGTCTTAGTGGTGATGGCCATGGGAGTGCTTGTGTTTTCCCTCCTCCAACTACAGGCAGCTGAGCATGGAGAATGAGAGACACTATTTGTTTGAGGGGAAGTAAGGGAAGAGAAGAAGAGGCAATGCATGGGAATCCAGGAATTCTCCTAGGTCTTGCCTGAGACCACCAAAGTGGTACCTCTATGAGCCTACAAGAGTCACAGTATTACTGGGCTTGGGTTATGCCCTAATGCACATATGGCTGCAGTGACTAAAGACTTAGACCACAACAGTCAATTCCCTTTGAACACTTGGAAAGCCTTCTCAAGAAGGACTGGTACAGACAAGTCAAGACTATGAAGATTAGAATAAATTTCTAACTCTTCAGTGCCCAGATATCAATAAACAATGATAATCACCAAGACTATCCAGGAAAACATGACCTTATCAAGTGAACTAAATAAGGCAACAATGACCAGTTTTGGAGTGACAGAGATATGTGACCTTTCAGACAGAGAATTCAAAATAGCTGTTTTGAAGAAGCTCAATAAAATCCAACACAGAGAAGGAATTCCGAATCCTATTAGATAAATTTAATAAGGATATTGAGATGATTAAAAAGAATCAAGCAGAAATTCCTAAGGTGAAAAATTCAATTAATAAACTGAGGAATGCATCAGAGTCTCAACAGCATAATTGATCGAGCAGAAGAAAGAATTAGTGAGCCTGAAGACAGATATTAAAAATAAGGTCACAGGAGACCAAAAAAAGAATAAAAAAAGAGTGAAGCATACTTAAAAGATTAGAAAATAACCCCCAAAGGGCAAATCTAAGAGGTATTGGCCTTAAAGAGGAGGTAGAAAGAGAGAGATTAGGGTTGAATGTTTATTCAAAGGCATAATAATGAGAACTTTCTAAACCTAGAGAAAGATGTCCATATTTAAGTACAAGAAGGTTATATTGTAACACCAAGAAGATATAACCCAAAGAAGACTACCTCAAGACATTTAGTAATCAAACACCCAAAGGTCAAGGCTAAAGAAAGGATCCTAAAAACAGCAAGATAAAAGAAACAAATAACATATAATGGAGCTCCAATACATCTGGCAGCATATTTCTCAGTGGAAACCTTACAGGCCAGGAGAGAGTGGCATGACATATTTAAAGGGCTAAAGGAGAAACTTTTACCATGCAATATTAGATCCAGTGAAAATATCCTTCAAACATGAAGGAGAAATAAAGACTTTCCCAGACAAACCAAAGCTGAGAGATTTCATCAACACCAGACCTATCCTACAAGAAATGCTAAAGGTAGTTGTTCAATCTGAAAGAAAAAGACATTAGTGAGCAATAAGAAATCATCTGAAGGTGCAGAATTCACTGGTAATAGTAAATGCACAAACACAGAATTTTATAACAATGTAACTGTGGTGTACAAAATATTCAGATTTTTACTAGAAAGGCTAAAAAATGAAACTATTAAATATAGTAACTACTACAACTTTTTAAGACATAGATACTGTAATAAGATATAATTAGGAAGAACAAAAACTAAAAAAGGGGGGGATGAAATTAAAGTACCATGTATTTACTAATTTTCTCTTTGCTTATTTGTTAGTCTGTTTTCATAATCAAAGTTATCAGTTTATATAATGAGTTGTAATATGTTATTTGCAAGTCTCATGTAAATTCAAATAAAAAAACTCACAGCAGTTGCACAAAAATTATAAACCAGAAAATAAAACATAATGCCCATGAAAAATCACTTTCACAAAAAAGGAAGACAGGAAGCAAGGAAGGAACAAGCAAAACATGAAACAATGAGAAAACAAATAACAAAGTGGCACGAGTAAGTATTTACTTATCAATAATAACATTGACTGTAAATGGGCTAAGATCTTCAATGAAAAGGCATAGAGTGGCTGAATGGATTTAAAAAAAAATTAAGACCCAATGAACTGTTGCCTACAAGAAACACACTTCACCTATAAAACAAGCATAGACTAAACATGAAGTAATGGAAACAAATATCGCATGTAAGTGGAAACCAGAAAAAAGCAGGAGTAGCTATACTTACATTAGATAAAATAGATTTCAAAGAGAAGGAGGTGGCTGGCAAGATATGGCCAAATAGGAACAGCTCCGGTTTATAGCTCCCAGTGATATCAGTGCAGAAGGCAGATGATTTCTGCATTTCCATCTGAGGTACCCAGCTCATCTAATTGGGACTGGTTAGACAGTGGGTGCAGCCAACAGAGGGTGAGCTGAAGCAGGGTGGGGCAACACCTCACCTGGGAAGCACAAGGCGTTGGGGAACTCCCTTCCCTAGCCAAGGGAAGCCATGAGGGACTGTGCCATGAGGAATGGTGCATTCTGGCCCAGATACTATGCATTTCCCATGGTATTCACAACCTCGCAGACCAAGAGATTCCCTTGGATGCCTACACCACCAGGGTCCTGGGTTTCAAGCACAAAACTTGTCAGCCATTTGGGCAGATGCCGAGCTAGCTGCAGGAGTTTTTTTTCATACCCCAGTGGTGCCTGGAATGCCAGTGAGACAGAACCATTCTCTTCCCTGGAAAGGGGACTGAAGCCAGGGAGCTGAGTGGGCTAACTCAGGGGGTCCCACCCCTATGGAGCCCAGCAAGGTAAGACCTACTGGCTTGAAATTCTTGCTGCCAGCACAACAGTCTGAAGTTGACCTGGGATGCTCGAGCTTTGTGGGGATAGGGGTGTAGGCCGTTACTGAGGCTTGAGTAGGCAATTTTTCCCTCACAGTGTAAACAAAATTGTCAGGAAGTTTGAACTGAGTGGAGCCCACCACAGCTAGGCAAAGCTGCTGTAGCCAGATTGCCTCTGTAGATTCCTCCTCTCTGGGCAGGGCACCTCTGAAAGAAAGGCAGCAGCCCCAGTCAGGGGCTTATAGTTAAAAATCCCATCTCCCTGGGACAGAGCAACTGGGGGAAGGGGCAGCTGTGGGTGCAGCTTCAGCAGACATAAACATCCCTGCCTGTCAGCTTTAAAGAGAGGAGTGGATCACCCAGCACAGTGCTTGAGCTCTGCTAAGGGCTAGACTGCCTCCTCAAGTGGGTCCCTGACCCCCATGCCTCCTGATTGGGAGACAGTTCCCAGCAGGGGTTGACAGACACTTCATACAGGAGAGCTCCAGCTGGCATCTGCTGGGTACTCCTCTGGGATGAAGCTTTCAGAGGAAGGAACAGGCAGCAATCTTTGAAGTTCTGCAGCCTCCACTGGTGATATCCAGGCAAACAGGCTCTGGAGTGGACCTCCAGCAAACTCCAGCAGACCTGCAGCAGAGGGGCCTGACTGTTGGAAGGAAAACTAACAAATAGGAAGGAATAGCATCAACATCAACAAAAAGGTGGTCCACACAAAAACCCCATCTGAAAATCACCAACATCAAAGACCAAAACTAGATAAATCCATAAAGATGAGGAAAAACCAGTACAAAAAGGCTGAAAAATGTCAAAAACCAGAACACCTCTTCTCCTCCAAAGGATCACAACTCCTCACCAGCAAGGAAACAAAACTAGACAGAGAATGAGTTTGATGAATTGACAGAAGTAGGCTTTAGAAGGTGGGTAATAATAAACTCCTCCAAGCTAAAGGAGCATATTGTAGCCCAATGCAAAGAAGCTAAGAACCTTGAAAAAGTTGGAGGAATTGCTAACTAGTATAATCAGCTTAGAAAAGAACATAAATGACCTGACGGAGCTGAAAAACACAGCATGAGAACTTCATGAAGTGTGCACAAGTATCAACAGCCAAATCAATCAAGCGGAAGAAAAGATATCAGAGATTGAAGATCAACTTAATGAAATAAAGCAGGAAGACAAGATTAGATAAAAAAGAATGAAAAAGAACAAACAAAGCCTCTAAGAAATATGGAACTATGTGAAAAGACAAAACCTACATTTGACTCGTGTACCTGGAAGTGATGAGGAAAATGGAACCAAGTTGGAAAACACCCTTCCGGATATTATCCAGGAGAACTTCCCCAATCTAGCAAGACAGACCAACATTCAAATTTAGGAAATACAGAGAATACCACAAAGATACTCGCTGAGAAGTGCAACCCCAAGACACATAACTGATAGGCTCATCAAGGTTAATATGAAGGAAAATATGTTAACGGCAGCCAGAAAGAAAGGTTGGGTTACCCACAAAGGGAAGCCCATCAGACTAACAGCAGATCTCTTGGCAGAAACCCTACAAGCCAGAAGAGAGTGGGGCCCAATATTCAACATTCTTAAAGAAAAGAGTTTTCAACCTGGAATTTCATATCCAGCCAAACTAAGCTTCATAAGTAAAGGAGAAATAAAATCCTTTACAGACAAGCAAATGCTGAGAGATTTTGTCACCATCAGGCCTGGCTTACAAGAGTTCCTGAAGGAAGCACTAAACATGGAAAGGAACAACCAGTACTAGCCACTGCAAAAACATACCAAACTGTAAAGGCCATCAACACTATGAAGAAACTGCATCAACTAACGAGCAAAATAACCAGTTAGCATCATAATGACAGGATCAAATTCACACATAACAATATTAACCTTAAATGAAAATGGGCTAAATGCCCCAATTAAAAGACACAGACTGGCTAATTGGACAAAGAGTCAAACTCATCAGTGTGCTGTATTCGGGAGACCCATCTCACATGCAAAGACACACAAAGGTTCAAAATAAAGGAATGGAGGAATATTTAACAAGCAAATGGAAAGCAAAAAAAAAAAAAAAAAAAAAAAAAAAAAAAAAAAGGCAGGGGTTGCAATGCTAGTCTCTGCTAAAGCAGACTTTAAACCAACAAAGATCAAAACAGACAAAGAAGGGCATTACTTAATGGTAAGTGGATCAATGCAACAAGAAGAGCTAACTGTCCTAAATATATATGCATCCAATACAGGAGCACCCAGATTATAAAGCAAGTTCTTAGAGACCTACAAAGAGAATTAGACTCCTACACAATAATAGTGGGAGACTTTGACACCCCACTGTCAATATTAGACAGATCAGTGAGACAGAAAGTTAACAAGGGTATTCAGGACTTGAATTCAGCTCTGGACCAAGTGGACCTAATAGATATCTACAGAACTCTCCACCCCAAATCAACAGAATATACATTCTTCTCAGCACCACATCACACTTATTCTAAAACTGACCACATAATTGGAAATAAAACACTCCTCAGCAAATGCAAAAGAACGGAAATCATAGCAAACAGTCTCTCATTCCACGATGCAATCAAATTAGAATTCAGGATTAAGAAACTCACTCAAAACCACACAACTACATGGAAACTGCCATCAAATTAGAACTCAGGATTAAGACACTCACTCAAAACTGCACAAGTACGTGGAAGCTGAATGACTACTGGGTAAATAATGAAATCAAGGTATAAATAAATAAGTTCTTTGAAACCAATGAGAACAAAGACACAGCATACCGGAATCTCTGTGACACAGCTAAAGCAGAGTTTAGAAGGAAATTTATAGCACTAAATGCCCACATGAGAAAGCTCTGAAATTGACACCCTAACATCAAATTAAAAGAACCAAAGAAGCAAGAGCAAACAATTTCAAAAGCCAGCAGAAGACAAGATATAACTAAGGTCAGAGCAGAACTGAAAGAGATAGAGACACAAAAAATTCTTCAAAAAAATCAATGAATCCAGGAGCTGGTCTTTTGAAAAGATTAATAAAATAGACCACTAGCCAGACTAATGAAAAAAAAAGAGAGAAGAATCAAATAAGACACAATAAAAAATGATAAAGGGGATATCACCACTGATCCCACAGAAATACAAACTACCATCAGAGAATACTATAAACACCTTTAAACAAATAAACTAAAACCTCTAGAAGAAATGGATAAATTCCTGGACACATACACCCTCCCAAGACTAAACCAGAAAGAAGTCTAATCCCTGAATAGACCAATAACAAGTTCTGAAATTGAGGCAGTAATTGGTAGCCTATCAACCAAAAAAAGCCAAGGACCAGACGGCTTCACAGCCGAATTCTACCAGAGGTACAAAGAGGAGCTGGTACCATTCCTTCTGAAACTATTCCACACAATAGAAAAAGAGGGACTCCTACCGAACTCATTTTATGAAGCCAGCATCATCCTGATACCAAAACCTGGAAGAAAACAACAAAAAAAAAGAAAATTTAAGGCCAATATACCTGATGAACATTGATGTGAATATCCTCAGTAAAATACTGGGAAACCAAAAGCAGCAGTACGTTATAAAGCTTATCCATGGCCAGGCGCAGTGGCTTTCGCCTGTAATCCCAGCACTTTGGGAGGCTGAGGATCACGAGGTCAGGAGTTCAAGACCAGCCTGGCCAAGATGGTGAAACTGTGTCTCTATTAAAACTACAAAAATGAGCTGGGCACAGAGGCAGGCACCTGTAATCCCAGCTAGTCAGGAGACTAAGGGAAGAGAATTTCTTGAACCTGGGTGGCAGAGGTTGCAGTGATCTGAGATTGCACCACTGCACTCCAGTTTGGGCAACAGAGTCAGATTCCATCTCAAAAAAAAAAAAAAAGATTTCCACCACGATCAAGCTGGCTTCATCCCTGGGATGCAAGACTGATTCAACATATGCAAATCAATAAATGTAATCCATCACATAAACAGAACAAATGACAAAAACCACATTATCTTAATAGATGCATTATCTTAATAGATTATCTTAGCAGATGCAGAAAAAGCCTTTGATAAAAATTAACACCTCTTCATGCTAAAAACTCTTAGTAAACTAGGAATTGATAGAAGGTATCTCAAAATAATGAGCACTTTATGACAAACCCACAGCCAATATCATACTGAATGGGCAAAAGCTGGAAGCATTCCCTTTGAAAACTGGCACAACACAAGGATGCCCTCTTTCAACAATCCTATTTAACATAGTATTGGAAGTTGTGGCCAGGGCAATCAGGCAAGAGAAAGAAATAAAGGGTATTCAAATAGGAAGAGAGGAAGTCAAATTGTCTCTGTTTGCAGATGACATGATTGTATATTTTGAAAACCACATTGTCTCAGCCCCAAATCTCCTTAAGTTGATAAGCAACTTCAGCAAAGTCTCAGGATACCAAATCAATGTGCAAAAATCACAAGCATTCCTATACATCAATAATAGACAAACAGAGAGCCAAATCATGAGTGAACTCTCATTCACAATGGCTACAATGAGAATAAAATACCAGGAATACAACTTACAAGGGATGTGAAGGACCTCTTCAAGGAGAACTATAAACCACTGCTCAAGGAAATAAGAGAGGACACAAACAAATGGAAAAACATTCCATTCTCATGGATTGGGAAGAATCAATATCATGAAAATGGCTATACTGCCCAAAGTAATTTATAGATTCCATGCTATCCACATCAAGCTACCATTGACTTTCTTCACATAATTAGAAAAAACTACTTTAAATTTCATATGGAATCAAAAAAGAGCCTGTATAGCCAAGACAATCCTAAGCAAAAAGAACAAAGCTGGAGGCATCATGCTGCCTGACTTCAAACAATACTACAAGGCTACAGTAACCAAAATAGCATGGTACTGGTACCAAAACAGAGATATAGAGCAATGGGACAGAACAGAGGCCTCAGAAATAATGCCACACATCTACAACCATCTGATCTTTGACAAACCTGACAAAAACAAGCAATGGGGAAAGGATTCAATGTTTAATAAATGGTGTTGGGAAAACTGGTTAGCCATATACAGAAAACTGAAACTGGACCCCTTCCTTACACCTTATAAAAAAAATTAACTCAAGATGGATTAAAGACTCAAACGTAAGACCTAAAACCGTAAAAATCCTAGAAGAAAACCTAGGCAGTACCATTCAGGACACAGGCATGGGCAAAGACTTCATGACTAAAACATCAAAAACAATGGCAACAAAAGCCAAAATTGACAAATGGGATCAATTAAATTAAAGAGCTTCTGCACAGCAAAAGAAACTATCATCAGAGTGAACAGGCAACCTAAAGAATGGAAGAAAATTTTTGCAATCTATCCATCTGACAAAGGGCTAATATCCAGAATCTACAAGAAACTTAAACAAATTTACAAGAAAAAACAACCCTATCAAAAAGTGGGCAAAGGATATGAACAGACACCTCTCAAAAGAAGACATTTATGCGTCCAACCAACATACGAAAAAAACCTCATCATCACTGGTCATTAGAGAAATGCAAATCAAACCACAATGTGATACCATCTCATGCCAGTTAGAATGGTGATCATTAAAAAGTCAGGAAACCACAGATGCTGGAAAGGATGTGGAGAAATAGGAATGCTTTTACACTGTTAGTGGGAGTGTAAATTAGTTCAACCATTGTAGAAGACAGTGTGGCGATACCTCTAGGATCTAGAACTAGAAATAGCATCTGATCCAGCAATCCCATTACTGGGTATATACCCAAAAGATTATAAATCATTCTGCTGTGAAGACACATGCACACTTATGTTTATTGCAGCACTATTCACAATAGCAAAGACTTGGAACCAACCCAAATGTCCATCAGTGTTAGAGTGGATAAAGAAAATGTGGCACATATACACCACGGAATACTATGCAGCCATAAAAAAGGATGAGTTCGTGTCCTTTGCAGGGACATGGATGAAGCTGGAAACCATCATTCTCAGCAAACTAACACAGGAACAGAAAACCAAACACTGCATGTTCTCACTCATAAGTGTGAGTTGAACAATGAGAATACATGGACACAGGGCAGGGAACATCACACATAGGGGCCTCCCATAGGGTGGGGGAATAGGACAGGGAGAAATACCTAACGTAGATGACAGGTTGATGGGTGCAGCAAACCACCATGGCACGTGTATACCTATGTAACAAACCTGCACATTCTGCACATGTATCCCAGAACTTAAAGTATAATAAAAAAATAGATTTCAAGACATAAGTACAAAAAAGACAAAGAAGATTATTATATAATAATAAATGGATCAGTTCAGCAAGAGGACATAAAAATTATAGGTATATATGCACCCAAACCTGAAGCATGCAGATATATTAAACAACTATTAGAGCTAAAGAGAGAGCTAGGCCTCAATGTAATGATATCCAGAGACTGCACCACCCCACTTTCACCATTAGAAGGATTATTCAGACAGAAAATCAATAAACAAACAAACACCAGATGTAACCTGCACTACAGACCAAATAGACCTAATAGACATTTGTAGAACATTTTATCTGATGCCTACAGAATACACATTCTTCTCCTATCCCATATGGATAATTCTCAGGGATAGACTAAATGTGAGGTCACAAAACAATTCTTTAAAAATTCAAAATAATGGAAATTTATCAAATATCTTTTCTGACCACAGTGGAATAAAACTACAGATGAATAGTTTTATTCTTTTTCATATGGATATCTCATTTTCCCAGCACCCTTTATTGAAGAGACTCTCCTCTTTTCAACATATGTTCTTGGGATATTTGTCAGAAATGAGTTCACTGTAGTTGTGTGGATTTGTTTCTGAGCTCTCTATTCTGTTCCACTGGTCTTTGTGTCTGATTTTATGCCAGTACCATCCTGTTTTGGTTGCTATAGCTCTGTAGTATAACTTGAAGTCAGGTAATGTCATTCCTTCAATTTTGTTCTTTTTGCTCAGGATGGGTTGGCTACTCTGTGACTTTTGTAGTTTCATATGAATTTTAGGATTTATTTTTATTTCTGTGAAGAATGTCACTGGTATTTTGATAGGGATTGCATTAAATCTGTAGGTTGCTTTTTGTAGTATGGACATTTAACAATATTAATTCTTCCAATCCATGAGCCTGGAATATCTTTTTATTTTTATTTTTTGAGATGGAGTCTCACTCTGTCACCCAGGCTGGAGTGAAGTGGCACAATCTTGGCTCACTGCAACCTCTGCCTCCCAGGCTCAAATGATTCTCCTGTCTCAGCCTCTTGAGTAGCTGGGATTACAGGCAGATGCCGCCACGCCCGGCTAATTTTTTGTATTTTTAGTAGAGACGGGGTTTCACCGTATTCCCTAGGCTGGTCTCGAAATCTGAGCTCAGGAAATCCAGCCGCTTCGGCCTCCCAAAGTGCTAGGATTACAGGAGTGAGTCACCGCCCCAACCCTTCAGTTATCTTTCAAAAGCTTTATTAATTATTAATTTTGTTTTATTGTGGCAGGAACTTTAACGTGAGATCTGTGATCTTAAACTTTTAAGTGTACTATAAGTATTGTTGACTACAGGACTGATGTTACGTCGCAGCTCTCTAGAACTTACTCATTTTCTTTAAGTGAAAGTTTATGCCTGTTAAATAATAACTCCCAGTTTGCCCCATCTCCTGCTCCTGGCACCCACTATCCACTCTCAGATTCTATTAGACTATTTTAGATATCACATATAAGTGGAATCATGCAGTACTTGTTTTTCTGTGACTGGCTTATTCCACTTAGCATAAAGTCCTCAAGGATCATCCGTGTTGTCACATATGCTTTTTTAAAGAGTGAATAATATTTCAATATATGTATATATATGTATATACCACTTTCCTTTTATCTATCATTCCTTTTATCTATCAGTATTATCATTGTATTCCTTTTATCTATCATATTAGAGTCCTAATATGTCTTCAAAATACTGACTTCACTTCTTCTGGATAAATTCCCAGAAGGGGCACAGTTAGTCATTTGGTAGTTATATTAATAATTTTAATTTCTTGAGGAACTTCCACTGTTTTTATAGTAGCAGAACATTTTTACATTTCCACCAACGATGTACAAGGTTTCCAATTTCTCTACATTCTTGTCAACACTTATTATTTTCTTTTTTTTAAAATTTAGACATACCCTGGCTATCCTAATGTTGGTAATGTAATATCTCATTGTGGTTTTGATTTGTTTTCCACCAATGATTAATGGTATTAAACAAGCATCTTTTCGTGTGCTTGTTGACCATTTGTACACCTTTTTTGGAGAAATGTCTACTTAAGTAATTTGCCCATTTTTTGGGGTCAAGTTACTCTTATTGTTCTTGAGTTGTAAGAGCTCTTTACATATTCTGAATATTGACTTCTTACCAGATATATAGTTTGAAATTATTTTTTACCATTCTGTCTGTTGCCTTTTCACTCTGTTAATTACTTCCTTTGTTTCACAGTATTTTCTAAAGTTAGATATACTCCCATTTATATAAATTTTGCTTCTGTTGCTAGTGCTTTTGATGTCATATTCAAGAAATCACTGCCAAATATAATGTCATGAAGGTTTTCCTCTGTTTTTTCCTAAGAGTTTTATAGTTTCAGGTCTTACATTTAGGTCTTTAATCCATGTTGAATTAATGTCTGTATGTGGTGTAAGTTAAGGGTCCAACTTAGTTTTCTTATGTGTAGATATCCAGTTTTCCCAGGGCCATTTTTTTAAGAAACTAGTCTTTTCCCATTTTGTAGCCTTGTCAAAGATAATTTGGCTATATGCATGAGAATTTATTTTGGGACCCTCAATTCTGTTCTATAGATGTATATGTGTGTCCTTATGTCAGGACCATAATATGTTTTTCAATTACTGTAGCTTTGTTATGCTTTGAAATCAGGGAGTGTAAGGCCTCCAGATTTGTTTTTCTTTCTCAAGATTATTTTGACTCTTCAGGGTTCTTTGAGATTCCACATAAATTTTGGGCTGGCTCCTTTTTTAGTCCTGCAAAAAAAAAATGCCATTGAGATTTTGATAAGGACAGCACTGAATCTATAGATCACTTTGGGTGGTATGACCTTTTTTTTTTTTGAGATGGAGTCTCACTCTATCACCCAGGCTGGAGTACAGTGGTGGGATCTCGGCTCACTGCAACCTCTACCACCCAGGTTCAAACGATTCTCCTGCCTCAGCCTCCCGAGTCTGGGATTACAGGTGCCTACCACCATGCCCAGCTAATTTTTGTATTTTTAGTAGAGATGGGGTTTCACCATCTAGGCCAGGCTGGTCTTGAACTCCTGACCTCGTGATCCACCCGCCTCAGCCTCTCGAAGGGCTGGGATTACAGTGTGAGCCACCTCGCCCAGCTGGTATAAACATTTTAAGACATTAATTCTTCCAATCTATGAACATATGAAGCTTTTCCACTTATTTGTGTTCTTATTAATTTCTCTCATTAGATTGTATAGTTTTCTATGTATTGGTTTTTGCCTTCTTAGATAAGTTTATTCCTAAGTGTTTTATTCTTTTTGGTGTTATTGTAAATGGGATTGATTTCCTAATTCTTTTCAGAAAGAACATTGTTAGTGTATATTAACACATGACTTTTTGCATGTTGATTTGTATCTTGTAATTTTATTGAAAATTTTCACTAATTCTAATAGTTGTTTGGTGAAATCTTTAGGATTTTCCATATATAAGATCATGTCATCAGCACACAGGGATAATATCATTTCTTCCTTTCCTACTTGAATGCCTTTTATTTCTTTTTCTTGTCTACTTTCTTTGGCTGGGACTTGCCAATACTGTGTTTAATAGAAGTGATAAAAATGAGAATCCTTGCTTTGTTCCTGATCTTAGAGGAAAAATTTTTAGTTTTTCACCATTGAGTAAGCCCTTGGAAAAGCTTACAGCTTTTCATATATGGTCTTTGTTATCTTGAAATTTTTTCCTTCTAATTTTAGTTTGTTGACAGTTTTTCTCATGAAAGAATGTTGAATTTTATCCAATACTTTCCCAGCATCTATTGCAATCACGTGATTTTATTCTCTATTCCGTAAATGTGGCATACCAATTTGATTGATTTTCACATGCTGAACCATATCAGCATTCCAGGGCTATATCCTACTTGGTCATGGTGTGTGATTCTTTTACTGTGCTGTTGGATTTGGTTTGCTAGTATTTTGTAGAGGATTTCTGCATCTAAATTTATCAGGGATACTGACTCTTAGTTTACTTCTCTTGTAGTCTTTTTGTTGCTTTGGTATCACGGTAATTCTGGCATCATAAAATAAGTTGGGAAGTGTTCCCTCATCTTCAGTTTTTTGGAAGATTTGAGAATTGCTGTTAATTCCTTAAATGTTTGGTAGAATTCATGAGTGAAGCTATCTAGTCCTGGACTTTTCTTTGTTGTTGTTGTCGTTTTTTCAACTGATTAAATCTCCTTGTTGTTATAGGTTAGTTCTGACTTTCTAGTCCTTCATGATTTGGTCTCAGCAGATTATATCATTATAAGAATTTTCTTTCATGTTTAAGAAAAGTTATTTCGTTGTTGGCATATAATTGTTTACAGTAGTCATTAATAATTATTTTATTTCTGTGGCATCAGTTGCAATATTTCCTCTTTTTTGATTTTATTTATTTGAGTTTTATTCGTTATTTTTTAGGTAGTCTAAGAGTTTGTCAATTTCATTATTATTTTTAAACTTAGTTTTGTTCATTTTTTAAAATTTTATTTATTTATTTATTTTTGACACAGAGTCCTGCTCTGTCACCCAGGCTGGAGTGCAGTGGTGCGATCTCAGCTCACTGCAACCTCCACCTCCCGGGTTCACGTCATTCTCCTGCCTCAGCCTCCCAAGTAGCTGGGACCACAGGCACTCGCCACCACACCTGGCTAATTTTTTGTATTTTTAGTAGAGACAGGGTTTCACCGTGTCAGCCTGGATGGTCTGGATCTCCTGACCTCGTGATCTGCCTGCCTCGGCCTCCCAAAGTGCTGGGATTACAGGCGTGAGCCATCGCACCCAGCCTGGTTTTTTATTTTATCTATTCTCTCTTTTTCATTTATTTATGCTCCAGTCTTTGTTATTTCTGCTAATTTTGTGCTTGAGTTTTTTTTTTTCTAGTTCCTAGGGGTGTAAAGTTAGGTTATTTGAAAGCCTTATTTCTTTTCATATAGGTTTTATTGCAATAAAACTTTTAGAACTTCTTCTGCATTCCCTAAGGTCTGGTATGTTTTGTTTTATAGTTATTTGTCTTAAGGTATTTTCTTATCTCCTTTTTTATTTCTATGACCCAAGGGTTGTTCAAGAATATGCTATTTAATTTTCATTTATTTGTGAATTTTTCAGTTTTCCTTTGGATGTTGATTTCTTGTTTCAGTCCACTGTAGTCAGAAAAGATGCTTTGTATGATTTCCAACTTCTTAAATTTGTTAAGGTTTGTTTTGTAAACTAACATGATATATGTTAAAGAAAGCTCTATGTGTATTTGAGGAAAATGTATATTCTACTGCTGGTAGGTTGATTTTTATGTACTTGCCTGTTAGGTCCATTTGGTCTATAATGTTCAGAATTTTCTTTCTATTTTCTTGGTGATCTTCTGTCTAGGCAGTATGTTCATTCTTGAAGTTTCCTGCAATCATTGCATTGCTGTCTATTTCTCCCTTCAGTTCTGTCAATGTTTTAATCATACATTAGGTGCTCTGATGTGTGTGCATGTATTTATGATTGTTATATTTTCCTTGTGGTTTGACCCTTAATCATAAAATGCCTTGCTTTGTCTTTTGTGACAGTTATTGACTTATTGTGTATTCTGCCTGCCATAAATATAGCTACTCTTGCTCGCTTTTGGTTACCATTTGCCTAGAATATCTTTTTCCATCCTTTTGCTTTCAGCTAATGTGTATTCTTAAATGTAACATGAGTTTCTGTGCAAATCATGTACTTGGGTCTTTTTTTTAATCCATTAATTCACTTTATGCCCTTTGACCACGGAGTTAAATCTGTTTACATTTAAAGTAATTATTGATAGGGAACGGTTTAGTATTACCATTTTGTTAATTGTTTTATCTTAGTCTTGCAGTTCTTTGTTCCACTGTTTCTCTTGCTGTTTTCCTTTGTATTTTATTATTTTTTGTATCTCCCTTTTTCTTTTGTGTAAATCTATAGTTTTTTGTATATTTACCTCTTGGCTTACATAAAATATTTTATAGTTATAGCCATATATTTTAAGCTCGTAACAACTTAATTTCATTAACAATAACTCTGCACTTTGTTTCCTGCCACACACTTTATGTTATTGTTGTCACAATTTGCATCTATTCATATTGTGGATTTCTAAACATAATTTTGATTTATAGACCTTTGTAATCATTTTGTCTTTTAACTTTTTTACTAGAAGTAAAATTGATTTACCTACCACCATTACTGTAATACAATATTCTGTATTTCTTAATAATGTATATGTATATTTACTGTTAACAGTGAGTTTCATGCTTCCTTATGCTGTTGTGTTGCTGTTTAGTATATATTTGTTCAAATAAAAGTAACCTCTTTAGCATTTATTGTAAAGCAATTCTCATAGTGATAAATTCTTTCAGCTTTTGTTTATGGTACATAGCTTTTCTCTCTTTTGTTTATGGAGGACAATTTTGCAAGGCATAATACTCTTGGTTAGAAGAATTTTTCTGTTAGTACTTTGAATATACCATTCAGTTCTCTCCTGGCTTACAAGGTTTCTACTGAAAAATCTGACAGACTTGTGGAGGTTCCCCTTAATATGACAAGTTGATTTTTCTCGCTGCTTTCAAAGTTTTCTCTTTGTTTTTGATTTTAATAATTTGATTATAATGTTTCTAGGTGTGAATTTCTGTGGGTTAATTATTTTGTTATCCTTTGGGCTTCTTGGATCTTGATGTTTATTTCCTTCCCCTAATTTGGGAAGTAGTCAGTCATTAGTTCTTTAAATAATCTTTCTGTTTTTTCTCACTCTCTTCAGTCTCTGTCAGCTAAGAATATTATACTTGGTAAAACTATCTTCTGAAAATGAAGAAGAGATAAAGACTTTCCCAGACAATCAAAAGCTGAGAGAGTTGATTATCATCAGATTGTTTTACGAGAAATGATAAAGGGAATTCATCCAGCTGAAACAAAAAGATGCTAATCAGCAGCATGAAAACATATGAACATATAAAACTCATTGGTAAAGATAAATATGTAACAAATATAGGATACCCTAATATTGTAAATATGCTGCATATATTACTTTTATTTCTAGTACGAAAGTTATAAAACAAAAATATTAAAAATAACTGTGGACACAATAATAATGGATAATGGATATACAATATAAAAAGACACACAGTGAACATCAATAGCATTAAAAGATGGGAGAGAACTAAAGGTGTAAAGGTTTTGTATATAATAAAGTTATAAGCTTAAAATAGACTGTTATAAGATTTGTAATGTAAGTCTCATGGTAATAAGATAGAAAAAGCCTGTAGTAGGTGCATAAAAGATAAATAGAAGGGAATCAGAGCATAATATCAGTTGGGCATAACAAATAAAAAAATTCCAAATCTGAAATGCTCAAAAATTTAAAATTCTGTGAGCACTGACATGATACACAAAGAAAATGCTTGTTGGAGAATTTCAGATTTCAGATTTTCAGATTTGAGATCCTCAACTGGTAAACATAATGCAAATATTCCACAACTCAAAAAAATCTGAAATCCAAAACACTTCTGTCACAAGCATTTTGGAAAAGACATACTCAACGTGTATCATAAGAAATGTTCAAAACACAAGTTAAGACAGCAGCAGATGAAGGAACAAAGGAATTATAAAACAGTTAAAAAACAATGAGCATGATGGCAATAGTAAATCCTTACCTATTGGTAATTATTGTAAATGTAAATGAGTTAAATTCTCCAATGAAAAGACAGAGTGGCTGAATAAATTATGAAAAACTAACATATAATTATATACTGTCTATAAGAAACTCACTTTAGTTTTAAGGGCAAACATGTGACACCAAAGAGATGGAAAAATATTTTCCATGCAAATGGAAAGAGAGTGGCGGGTGGCTATACTTATATCAGACAAAACAGATTTTAAGTCAAAAATTGTTACAAGAGACAATGAGGGTCATAATATAATAATAAGGAGGTCAATTCATCAAAAGGATATAGCAATTGTTAATATATATCTACCCAACATCAGAGCTCATAGATATATAAAGCAAATATTAACAAACCTGAAGGAAGAAATAGATAGCAATAAAATAATAGTTTGGGACTTCACTACCCCAGTTTCAACAGTAGGTAGGTTATCCAGACACAAAATCAATAAGGAAAGAGTGGATTTGAACAACAGTGTAGACCGAACTAACCTAACACACATATACAGATCATTTCTTTCCAACAGCAACAGAATATACATTCTTCTCAAGTGCACATGTGTTATTTTCCAAAATTGATATTATATGTTAGGCACAAAATAACTCTTAACAAATTTAAGACGACTGAAATCATATGAAGTTTCTTTTCTGACCACAAAGGTCTGAAACTAGAAATTGGCAACAGGAGGAAAAACAACCTCACAAATACATTAAAATTAGACAATATATACTGGAACAACAAATGGGACAAAGAAGAAACCAAAAAAGACATTAAAAAAAATCTTGAGACATATAAAAATTACAAAAATACCAAAGCTAACAGGATGCAACAAAAGCAGTTCTAAGAGAAAAGTTTGTACTGATAAATGGTTACACTAAAATCTCAAATAAGCAACCTAAATTTATACCTGAGGGACCTAGAAAATGAAAAAGAAACAAATCCCAAAGTTTGCAGAAGGAAGAAAATAATAAAACTTAGAGCAGAAATAAATGAAATAGGGACTAGGAAAACAATAGAAAAGATTAGTGAATTAAAGAATGAGTTTTTTGAAAAGATAACAAAATTGGCAAACTGTTATTTTATCTAGGGTATCTAAGAAAAAAACAGAGAAGGCTCACATAAAATCATAAATGAAAAAGGAGATGATACAACTAATACCACAGAAATGCAAAGAATTGTAAGAGAATACTATGAACAATTATGTGCCAACAAATTGAATAACCTAAAAGAAATGGATAAATTTTTAGGAACATACAATCTACTGATACTGAATCTTATAGAAACAGAAAATATGAACAGACCAGACCAATAATGAGGAAAGAGATTTAATCTGTAATCAAAAGTCTCTCACCCAAATAAAAGCCCAGGACCACATGGCTTCACTGATGAATTTTACAAACATTTAAATAGGAATTAACACCAATTGTTTTCAAATTCTTTGAAAGAATATGAGGAAGAGGAAACAGTTTCAAATCCATTCTAGGAGGGAAGCATTACCCTGATAGAAAGCCAGACAGGGACACTGCTATAAAAGAAAATTATAAGCCAATATCTTTTAGAAACACAGATGCAAAAATCTTCAAAAAAATATGCTAGCAAAGCAAATCAAGAGGACATTAAAAGAATAATACTCCGTGATCAAGTGGGATTTATCCTGGAGATGCAAGGATGCTTCAACATACATAAATCAATAAATGTGATTCACCACATTAAAAGAATACAGGATAAAATTATGTGACCATCTCAATAGATGAAGAAAAAGAAGGTAAAAAAATTTAACATCGTCTCATGGTAAAAACTCTCAGGAAATTAGGTATAGAGGGGATGCACTTCAACATCATAATAAAGGCTATGTATGATGAACCCACAGCTAACATCATACTCAATGATGAAAAGTTGAAAGCTTTTCTCTAAGATAAAAAACAAGACAAGTATGTCCGTGTTCACCACTTGTAGTTAACATAGTACTAGAAGTCTTAGCTGGAGCATTTAGCCAAAAAAAGAAAAAAGTAAGATTATCTGTTTGATGATAACATGATATTATATATAGAAAACCCTCAAGACTCCATCAAAAACTGTTAGAACTAATAAACTTACTAAAATTGCAGGATACAAAATCAACCTAAAAAAATCAGTTGTGTTTCTACACCCTATAACAGACTATCTGAAAAAGAAATTAAGAAAACAGTCCCATTTCAAATAGCATAAAAAAAGAATAAAATAGGTGTAAATTTAACCAAAAAGACAAAGTATCTATACACTGAAAACTATAAAACACTGATGAAAGAAATTAATGAAGACACAAATAAATGACATGATATCTTGTGTTCATGGTTTGGAAGAATTAATGTTGTTAAATGTTCATACTACCCAATGTATCTACAAATTCATTGTAGATCTGTTGAAATTCCAATGGCATTTTTCAAGAATTAAAAAAAAATTCTAAAATTTATAAGAAATCAATAAAGAATATCAATAGCCAAAGCAATTGGCTTCAGAAAGAGCAAAGCTGGAGGCATTTATACTTCTTAATTTCAAATTATATTACAAACTGATAGTAATTAAAATAGTATGGTACTTACATAAAAACAGGCATGTACACCAAGAAAGAATAATAGAAAGCATGTAAATAAACCTACTCATATATAGTCAACTAATTTTGATAAGGGCTCCAAGAATATACAATGGAGAAAGGATAGTTTCTTCAATAAATGGTGTTAGGAAAGCTGGATATCCACATGCAAAATAATAAAAGTAGACAATTATAACAAATACAAATATCAACTCAAAGTGGATTAAAGACTTAAACGTAAGACCTGAAACCATAAAATCCCTAGAAGAAAACTTAAGGAAAATCTCCTTGACAATGGTTTTGGCAATGATTCCTGGCTGTAACAGCAAAGGTATGGGCAACAAAAGCAAAAATAAACATGTGGGATTATAACAACCTGAAAAGTTCTGCACGGCAATGATAACAATCAACAAAATGAAAGGCAACCTATGGAATGGGAGAAAATAGTTTCCAAGCATATATCTAATAAGGGTTTAAAATCCAAAATATAGAAGGAACACATATGACTGAATAGCAAAAAACAAAACAAAACAAAACAAAAAACCCACCACCACAACAAAAATCATGTAAACAGATTAAAAAATGGGCAAAGAATTTGAATAGGCATTTATTCAAGGAAGACATACGAATACCTACAGGTATATGAAAAGGTGCTCAATATAATTAATCATCAGGGAAATGCAAATTAAATTCACAATGAGATATCACCTTGCAGTTGTTAGAATAGGTACTACTTTAAAAAAGATAAGTTTTGGCAAGGATTTGGAGAAACAGTATGGAGTTTCCTCAAGAAGTTAAAAATAGAACTACCATATGATCCAGCAATCCCAATTCTGGGAATATAGTCAAAGAAAATAAAATCACTTTCTTGAAGAGACACCTGCACTCCTATGTCCATTGCAGCATTATTCACAATAGCCAAGATATAGTATCAACCTAAGTGTCTATCAAAGGATGAATGTATAAAGTATGGTATGTACATATAATGCAATATTTTTCAGCCTTAGAAAAGAAAAAATTCCTGCTATTTTCCATAACATGGATGAACCTAGAGGACATTATGCTAAGTGAAATAAGCCAGTGATAGAAAGACAAATATTGTGCGATCTCATATGTGAAATCTGAAATAGTCAAACTCATAGAAGCAGAAACAGATACTAATATGGTGGTTGCCAGTGGCTTGGGGGAGTAGGAAAGAGGGAGGTAATGTTTAATAGATACAAAGTTTCAGTTATACAAGTACGTTCTGGAGATCTACTATACAGCATAGTACTTATAGCTAACAATACCGAATGTTATACTTAAAATCTCTAAGAGGGTAGATCTTAACGTTAAACGCTCTAACCAAAACAAAACAATAACAATAACAATAACAAAGGGCATGGTGGAAACTTTGGGAGGTGATGGATATGTTTATGGCCTTGATGGAGGTGATGGTTTCATGGGGGTATACTTTTTCTCAAATTCATCAAGATGTATATGTTAAAAACATACAGCTTTTATATGTCAATGATTCCTCAATTAGGTGGTTTTTAACAAACACCCTTCTGGAGTTGCAATAGCAGTTTTATAATTTTAATGATGCATCAGACAAAGAATAAGTGTATAATATGTTTTGAGCAGAAACAGCACAATTTCTTTTCTTGGCATATACAGCAGACTTTCTCAGACTAACAAGGAGCAGACACACAGAAAGATCATAGAAGTATAAAGTATAATCTTCTACATCAACCTCAAGAAATACTGTTTCATCTAAAACTGGTAAGATCACCTTGATATTCAGCTTTAATAACCTGCACAATTCCTTTTAAAGCAAGTGGATATGTAATTAAGCTGGAATTGTTGAAGGGGTCACGAAAGACAACATTGAGGAACTTGTTAAACAAATCTTGTCTCTATGAGAACTGAATTTCTATATTTGTGTGAATTTAGGATGTTATATCTTATTCATCATTGTTTCATTAATAACTTTATTTATGTGTTCACTTATTTCCTCAATAAGAGTTTATTGATCACCTAACAAGTGGTATATTCAGTTTGGTAAATGATAACTAGAATTGGTGATCCACATTTAGGTCTACCACAACACGTGGCATCCGAGAAATTACCATTTCATCCGTAAAACAGGGATGTGAATAAAGGAGGTTTGAACTTTGGTGATCTATGAAGCCTCTTCTGATTCTGTAAATCCATCTTTGTTACATATTTGTACAAGATAATCTGACCTCCTGTTATTTACAGCTTAATAAAAAGATTAAAAAAGGACGTATTGTGTTAAAAAGACAGGACAAATAATTTTTAAAAATATTAATCAAAGGTTAAAACAATTCATTTCATAAGCAAAGGTGTTTGAATGCAGAGTCAGGCAGTACATTCAGGGATCTTTGGGGACAACGTAATAGATTTTCAAGTCTGGAATCTTGATCATGAGTGTCCCCGTGACCCACCCAAACCAAAATCAAGAGTAGCTACAAATGAGATTTTATGTTTACTAACATCTGGTTTCATGACCTGATGCATCCAAGTCAATGAAATCAAATAGCCTGAAAGTAAGTCAAAATTCTGTAAATCACGTTACTCACTTTGGCCATCTAGATTTCTGGCTGACCAATCTCACAGATATATCTCTTAAGATATATCAATAAGTACTACTAAGGAACACTCATATCTTGTGGATGCATTTATATTTTTTTCCCTATCTTTGCTCTATTCAGTAGTATAAAATTTAGAGTATGTGTCACTAAATACAATATTAGTCATTAGTCATGTATGTTCAATAACTTGTGCTGGAGAAGATGTGAAGTCTTTTTTTTTCTTTTGAACTTTCATTTTAGGTTTGGGGGTACATGTGAAATTTTGTTACATAGGTAAATTCATGTCACAAGGTTTGTTGTACAGATTATTTCATCACCCAGGAATTAAGCCCAGTACCCAATAAGTATCTTTTCTGTTCCTCTCCTCCTCTCCCTGATCCCACCCTCCACCCCCAAGTAGATCCCAGTGTCTGTTGTTTCCCTCTTTGTGTTCATAAGTTCTCACCATTTAGCTCCCACTTATAAGTGAGAACATGTGGTATTTGGTTTTCTGTTCCTGTATTAGTTTGCTAAGGATAATAACCTCCAGTTCCATCCATGTTTCTGCAAAAAAAAGTGATATCATTCTCTTTATGCCTGTACAGTATTCCACAGTGTATATGTAACACATTTTCTTTATCCAATCTGTCATTGATGGGCATTTAGGTTGATTCCACATCCTTGCTATTTTGAACTGTGCTGCAATGAACATTTGCATGCAAGTGTCTTTATGGTAGAATGATTTATATTCCTCTGGGTATATACACAGTAATGGGATTGCTGGGTATGTACCAACAATGGTAGTTGCTGCTTTTAGCTCTTTGAGAATCACATACTGCTTTCCATAATGTCTGAAATAATTTACACTCCCACCAACAGTGTAGAAGTGTTCCCTTTTTTCCACAACCTTACCAGAGTCTGTTATTTTTTGACTTTTTAATAATAGCCATTCTGACTGGTGTGAGATGGTTTCTCATTGTGGTTTTGATTTGCATTTCTCTAATGATCAGTGATATTTAGCTTTTTCATGTGGTTGTTGACAGCATGAGTGTCTTCTTTTGAGAAGTGTCTGTTCATGTCCTTTACACACTATTTAATTGGATTGTTTGTTTTTCTCTTGTAAATTTGTTTAATTTCCTTATAGATGCTGCATATTAGGCCTTTGTCAGATGCAGAGTTTGCAAATATTTTCTCCCATTTGGTAGGTTGTCTGTCTACCCTATTGGTCATTTCTTTTGCTGTGCAGAATCTCTTAAGTCTATTTAGATCCCACATGTCAATTTTTGCTTTTGCTATGATTGCTTTTGGTGTATTTGTCATGAAATCTTTTCCTGTTCCTATGTTGATATGGTTTGGCTCTGTGTCTCCACCCATATTTCATCTTGTAGTTCCCATAATTCCCACGTGTTGTGGGAGGGACACGGTGGAAGATGTTTGGATCACGAGGACGGGTCTTTCCTGTGCTGTTCTCCTGATAGTAAATGGGTCTCATGAGATATGATGGTTTTAAAAACAGGAGTTGCCCAGCACAAGCTCTCTTTTTTTGCCTACTGCCATCCATATAAGACATGACTTGCTCCTCCTTGCTTTGTGCCATGATTGTGAGGCTTCCTCAGCCACGTGGAGCTGTGAGTCCACTTGAAACTCTTTCTTTTGTAAATTGTCCAGTCTTGGGTATGTCTTTATCAGCAGCATGGAAACAGACTAATACATATGTCCACAATGATATTGCCTAGTTTGTCTTTCAGGATTTTTGTAGTTTTGGGTTTTATGTTTAACTCTTTAATCCATCTTGAGTTGATTTTTGTATATGGTGTAGGGAAGGAGTCCAGCTTCAGTCTTCTGCATATGGCTGGCCAGTTATCCCCGCACCATTTATTGAATAGGAAGTCTTTTCCCCATTGCTTGTTTTTGTCAGCTTTGTCGAAGATTCAGTGTTTGTAGGTGTGCAGCCTTATTTCTGGCTTCTGTATTCTGTTCCCTTGGTCTATGCGCCTGTTTTGTACCAGTACCATGGTGTTTTGGTTACTGTAGCCCTGGGGTATATTTTGAAGTTGGATAATGTCATGCCTACAGCTTTGTTCTTTTTGCTGAGGATTGCCTTGGCTATTGGGCTCTTTTGCGGTTCTATATGAATTTTAAAATAGTTATTTTCTAGTTCTGTGAAGAATGTCATTCGTAGTTGTATAGGAATAGCATTGAATCTGTAAATTGTTTTGGGTAATATGGCCATTCTAATAACATTGATTCTTCCTATCCATGAGCATGGAATGTTTTTCCATTTGTTTGTGTCATCTCTGAATTCTTTGAGCATTGTTTTGCAGTTCTCATTGTAGAGAACTTTCACCTTCCTGGGTAGCTGTATTCCTAGGTAATTTTTTCTTTTTGTAACAATTGTGAATGGTATTGCCTTTCTGATTTGGCCTTCGGCTTGGCTATTGTTGTTGTACAGGAATGCTAGTAATTTTTGCACATTGCTTATGTATCCTCAAACTTTGCTGAAGTTAACTTGTACAGTATACAAAACCTGTTTGCAAGTGATTATATTACTTGAAACTTTTACAAGTTTGACATTACTGTAATTGTTCTGGTTATTTTTGTACTGGTTTATTGCTTGGAACATTAAGATAAATGAACTATGTTCTTTCTTAATTAAAATTGCCAAAATTTTAGACTTTAAAAGCTTTGTATCATAAATTATTCAGTTTTAGAAGTATATGATGGAAACTAATATAATCAGGATAACATAATCATATTTATTATACCTTGAAGACTTTCCCCTAGGTTTTTATGATGTTAAAATATTTATTGATTAAATTATAGAAAGTTGAGTTGTTATACAGTCAAATATATTTTCACATATATACCCTGGACTTTATGAGCTTTTAATTGAATAATTTTGATAATATAGCACAATATGTTAACCACATTGATACACATCAGTATAGATGGTTAAAATTTTCCTTTATTACTATTTCTGCAAGTTCATTTGGCCTTTATAGCCAAGAAATGTTTGTCATATTTTTAGTGATTGGTTAAATATTATCTCTGTGCTCCAAATCCACCTTTCTATCTTCTCTCCTCTCCTTTGGAGCAGGAACTCTGCAAATCCTATTATTCAGGTTCATTGACTAGAGGGCTTCTGCCAGTAGGAGGCACTAGGTTTGTGGGTCTTAACCTTGGCTGCATAGTGGAATCATTTGGAGCTTTTAAGACTATTATTGCTTAATTTTTATGTCCACAAATTCAGATTTCATTGTTTGCAAGTGTGGAGTGGGCATCAGGGTTTTAAATATTAAGTGATTCTAATGAGCAGCTAAATTAAGAATCGTTACACTACATATAGGGTCACAGTCAGGGAGAGAGTCTTCCCTCTTATTTTTGATCATCCTTTACCACACCTGAGCGGCAGCAATCACTGCAGGAGTGGCAGTTGGCTTATGTTTTCAGCCATTTTATGTGCACTTCTAGAATCACTCTCATTCTGCCCCCTCAAAGGCACCAGTAAAAGCTGGATGGTGCTGCTAACCCTTTCTCAGAGGCCTGTGAACTCCCCTTCAAGCTCTTAAGGTACTAGTAGCAACCAAGATGCTTCTTTCCTTTGAAAACCTAAGCTCTTACTTTGCAGAGCCTCACTTCCGATCTCCTAATTTCTGAGAAACCAAATCTTTTATTTTTATTCCACCAACTTCGGGGTGGTAGCTGATACGTACAGTGAGCACCGTCTTTTCGTCTTATAACACTCCAAAACTTGTGTAATCTATTTTCTGTATTAAAATTTCTTTTGTGGAAATGTTGGATGTTGTCTGTTTTCCAGACTGGGCCCACCTGTAGCTGAACTACGCCAGTGCCATGGCTCTAATTGTTGTAGGTTAAATTGGAAACCGAAAGATATTAACATGTGTCCTTGGATTACTCAATTAAAATCATGGGGAAATTTTCTCCAGCTTTTGAATGAGGACCTATGAAAGGAGAGCTGAAGAAAACAGAGAGGCAAGATTTGTATAAACCCTAGGGGACATGGGTGAGGTGGCAGTGAGATGTGCATAGATGCAACCCTATCTCAGAATATAACTATGATGATATTTATGTATGGTGGGTATATATCAAGAGGCTCTGCCCAGAGATGAAAATTTCCACTGACTAAAATGAGCCTCAAATTACTTCAAAATGGATCATTTAAATAAATCACATTGCTACCATGGTCAGATATTCAATATAAACAATGGAAATACAAGCCATTGGTATAAATCTGCCTTTTATAAAAAGTAAGTACATTTTTGAAAGTTAAACTTAAAAAAATACTTACTTAAATATCCCACTTTCTGATTGTTTGTAATATTCTGTTTAAGATGTAATAAAGTCAATAAAATTTAAAACAGGAAAAACATCCTGTCTGTTCCAGAACCACATGTCCTAGGGAGCACAATCACTCTTGCCTTTCCGTTTTTAAACCATGCTCTCAGAGTGAAGAACAGAAACCTATGTTACGTGAATGTGAAGACAAATGAGACTCTGAACTTGCCTATATTTCTTCAAGTTACACACAACAAGGCCTTCTACTGCCATTTCATCCTGGCTAATTAGTGTAACCATTTAAGAATTATTTCATTTCTTGCAGAATTGGAGCCAGTGGAAGTTAAGAAGATTGGGAGAGGGGGAATAGGGATTGGATGTTAGCTAGAATATAGCTCATAGGTCATATAAATCAGGGAAGAATAGGGAAAATGGGAAGCGTGGCCCCAGGAAAGTATCGGGACCTTCCAAATATACTTTGACCTAATTTAACTTTGGCCTAAGGTAAATTGAATCTACTTCAAATTGTAGGCTTTTGGGAAACTTAGATACTAGGCAGATGTATAAGAAGGAGACTATCTGGGCTTAGTAGAAGAAATGGGGGTTGTAATAAATTATTTGAGTATTTAGTTCACCTCTAAAAATTAGAATAAATGCATCATCTTTGTTACTAATCTTTAAAGTTAGATTTTGGCTGTGGTGACTAAATCATGTCTAAATTTTCGGGGAAGATTTACATTCTCAGAAAGATTACCTTGTTGTCACTTAACGTTAGCTATCCTTATATGTATATTCTTATATATGTATATATGTATTCTTATACACATATGTAAGAATATTTATATAACATTAAAAGTATTTATATAACATTAGCAATATTAGAATCTCTCTAGAGAGAGAGAGAGATTTCCATCTCTATCATTATCTATCTATCTACCTGTCATCTGCGGATATAACTGAAATTCAAAATGAGAAACTTCATCTTAGAACTTGATTTTAATTTAAAGCACCTAGTATTGCTTAGTATGGTATGTGACTGATTAACAAAAATGATAATGTATTATCATTTACAGTTTTGCTTTTAAAAGAACAATGAGGTTGTTTAAGAAAGGGATTGCAATTAATAATACTATATTAAGACTTGCCTTTAGGGAAATAATTTGACAATATTTAAAATATTCTAATTTAGACATCATATATATGTTATGTATTAAATAAATCAAAACAAGGTTACATATATTTTCCATATGGGAAATTTCAATGCAATTATTTTACTATTTCTTTTCTATGCATGAATATTTAGAATTCATACAGAGACTCACTGGAGCATTCAAATGTGATGAGAACATTTTCTGTTTTTTTTTCCCCCTTTTTGTTCATTAAAACCTTAATATGGCTGTAAGACAAGGATTGGTATCCTTGATTGCTAAATCAACATAAAATTACCTCTTTCAAGAGAATGGGTAATAGTATCCATTATATGATAGTATTGTGGTTGGGAAATTAATGAGAGGTGTTTAACTTTTTAAAACAGTTACAGTTATATTGTTGCCCAAGAGCCCTCTGAGGTGGGTATGGCAGATATTAATGAAGTCCACCTTGCTTTATAGCATGAAATGCTGGAGACATTTTCCAGTTAGACGCAGAGCTAAATAAAGCACATACATGTGCCTATTTTCCACATGAAACATCAGAATTTACTTTTTTTTAAATAGCCACCAAAATAAAAATATGCAGTATAGAATAATTTGACAAAAACAATTCATTAAAATAAACATTAATACTAATGGATTGAAAGAACAGCCACTAAAACTATACAAGCTTAAAAGGGCAAATTTCTAAAAGCAAAATAATTTAAAAGTAATTTGTAGTTGTTTATTTTTTGAAAAATGTACATCACTGAAAATTTTATGCAGGTGAGTAACAATACATGAAGACATCAAATTCTTTTAGAGAAGAAGATAATACAATAAATAAGTAAAACCTATCTATTAGGTGGTGACAGTACTTCTTATAAGATAAATGCAACCTCCTTCCTAATAAAATTTTCTAAGGCACTAGCATTATTCTTGGGATTACTAATAAAACAAGACCTTAGTTTAAAGGTCATAACTGATTAAAGTTGTAATTGATTAAAAGTAATGGCAAAACCCGCCATTACTTTTGCACCAACCTAATATTTCAAATACATTTTACCACTGTACATTTAGTAAAGAGGAACTTCATTTTAGTTCTGAGCAGAGAGCATTGGCATAGATTATGAAACAAAATAATTTAATGGAAAGAAGTAATCAACACATGGAAAAAGTTTATTTTAGAATGTCCTGCATTTTAAATAAAACAAATATAAATGAACAACTGGTAAACTTGTCAATAATTTTTGTTAGTATTTCGCACTATAATGACTTTGTGGAAATTTCTGTTTCTGTTGCAACCCTCAAGATATCTCTTTTATTCTTTCACAGCATGATAAAAGGAGCCTATTATAATTTGGTGACAAAGTCACTTATTTATATGGATTAGGAATCTAGATATAGTAACAAATTTAACACCTCTTTAATAAACTTAGTCTTTCTGTCTCTACACGTAATAAATGGATTTTCCAGGACATGGAAACTGATTTTTTTTCCATACAAGATTATTAAAATAGGTATGATATGGAAACATTCTATTGTTTTTGCCATAAGCTAAATGATAAAGATAAAACTCTGTGATATCATTACACTTAATAGAATTAGAATATTTCTAATATTTTTAATAACAAGTTTTAAGAGTATTCAATAAAGCAGGTAACTTTTTCTCTTTAGCAAGACACTTATAATAGTTACATAGTATAATTTTGAGATAAAATTTCTTTTAAAGACTTCAGTTTCAGATTAAGACAAAAGGCATGAGCGTCAGAAAGACAACCAAAACAAGAATACTAAGTAATTGTTGTGAATTTCTTACCTTTTAGTGAACATATTTTAAATGAATGCAAGCTGTATGAGGATTTTAATTATTTAATTTTTGTAGCAGTCTTCATCAAATATAAGAATTAGTAATCTTGGGAAGTAATAACTTACAGTAAACATTTTAGTATAGTTTCTTATCCATTCTTGGAATATTACTGATGAAATGATACCTGAATTCTAATTTTTACTTATGTTGTAACATCAGTGTATATTTCATAATTTATTGTCCTTCAGTGGGGAAAGAACAGTTTTGATGCTCTCAGTACTTGAAAAGGCGGTATTTATAAATGCAGAATGATGACTCATATAGTTAATTAAATCAAAGTTCTTTATACATTTGAAATTCAAGAAGACAAATTTCCCTGTTGAAGAAATGATCCAATTTATGCAAAATGTACAGCATGAAAAAGTATGCAGCAACAGGTTTTAAATGTTATTTTTGCTTTGTGTAATAGATGTACCATGATGAAAATAGAACAAAATATAATATTAAGCCAAGTTGCTCACATATTTCTTACTTTATCCCATGGGAACACGTTGCTATCTGGGTAGCAAGTAGAAGAGTCAGAGCAGAAGAGACAAATTTTTTCAAAAGTTCCTGGTTCTAGGCCAACACCAACCCAAAATTAACCACAATTATAGAAGAAAAAACATTCATAATCATGATCTGCTAAGACTGAAAGGAGATGTTTCTGGCACTTTGAGATACTGTAGAAATAAAGGATCAGAGATGTCCTTGAAATTTACAATTACATTGGAAATTATTGAGTCAGAAAAGATGATATCCTGTCAATTTTAATGTTTCTAACATTGGCTAAGTGGAGTTACAATTATTCTCTCCTATACAAGTAATATTTCAAATCTCATTGGGTGTGAATAGTTGTTAGCAATATTGTTCATGTTCATTTCCCTATTTGTTCAGATATTTTATTTGGTGAAGGACATTTTAATGCCTTTACAATATTTTGTGCAAGAAAATAATGTTCACTTTTTCACTTTTATAATTGTGGAACTAAGGCACAGAAATCTTAAGTAATAGAACAAAAACCAGTGATAAATCAGTAACAGACTCGAACTAGTTAGGTCCTTTGTTTCCTAACTTTAGTGACAAAAAAAAAAAAATTCTGTAGAAGCAATGGAGGTGCAATGATATTCAACACAGACCACTCTGCTGTTGCTTTAAAAATTTTAACTTTCCCTGTGATTGAGTTATATAAGAAATGACTCGGGTTATTCACGTAGTAGGGCTACACCTCAGGCTTATAGAAGTCTTTTTTCTTTTTATATCTCCTGCACAGATAACCATGTCAAAATCTTTAAAAGAATGTAGCAATGGCTGGAAAGGAGTTTTTACTTGTTCTCATTTCTAGCTTTGCTTTCTTCCTTCCCAGCTCAATACACAGAAAGAAAATGCTTGGCTAGGCCCATGAACTCTAAGTTGTCTTCAAAACATAGAGCAACACAGGAAAAAAAAAAAGAAAAAAAAAACCAAACCAAACCAAACCAAAACCAAAACCAAAACGAGTTGGAGAAGAGAGTAAGAAACATTAAAAAATTTTTCTGAGCTCCAGTCTGCAGCTCCCAGCATGATTGATGCAGAAGATAGGTGATTTCTGCATTTCCAACTGAGGTACCTGGTTCATCCCACTAGGACTGGTTGGACAGTGGATGCAGCCCACGGAGGGCTAGCTGAAGCAGGGCAGGGTGTTGCCTCACCTGGGAAGTGCAAGGGGTTGGGGGATTTCCCTTTCCTAGCCAAGGGAAGCCATGACAGACTACCTGGAAAAACGGGTCACTCCCGCCCAAATACTGTGCTTTGCCCAAAGTCTTAGCAATCGGCAGACAAGGTGATTCTCTCCCCTGCTTGGCTCAGCGGGTCCCATGCTGACAGAGCCTTGCCCACTGCTAGTGCAGCAGTCTGAAATCGATATGTGAGGCTGCAGCCTGGCTGGGGGAGGGGCGTCCACCATTGCTGAGGCTTGAGTAGGTAAACAAAGCAGCTGGGAAGCTCGAACTGGGTGGAGCCCACCACAGCTCAACAAGTCCTACTGCCTTTAGACTCCACCTCAGTGGGCAGGGCATAACTGAACAAAAGGCAGCAGAAAACTTCTGCAGACTTAAACATCCCTGTCTGACAGCTCTGAAGAGAGCAGTGGTTCTCCCAGCACGGTGTTTGAGCTCTGAGAATGGACAGACTGCCTCCTCAAGTGGGTCCCTGACCCCTGTGTAGCCTAACTAGGAGACACTTCCCAGTAGGGGCCGACAGACACCTCATATAGGTGGCTGACCCTCTGGGATGAAGCTTACAGAGGAAGGATCAGGTAGTAGTATTTGCTGTTCGGCAATATTTGCTGTTCTGCAGCCTCTGCTGGTGATACCCAGGCAAACGGTCTGGAGTGGAACTTCAGCAAACTCCAACAGACCTGCAGCTGGGAGACCTGACTGTTAGAAGGAAAACTAACAAACAGAAAGGAATAGCATCAACATCAACAAAAAGGTCATCTACACCAAAACCCCATCTGTAGGTCACCAACATCAAAGACCAAAGGTAAATAAAACCACAAAGATGGGGAGAAACCAGAGCAGAAAAGCTGAAAATTCTAAAAATCAGAGTGCCTCTTCTCCTCCGAAGGATTGCAGCTCCTTGCCAGCAACGGAACAAAGCTGGACAGAGAATGACTTTGATGAGTTGACAGAAGTAGGCTTCAGAAGGTCGGTAATAACAGACTTCTCCAAGCTAAAGGAGGATGTTCGAACCCATCGCAAGGAAGCTAAAAACCTTGAAAAAAGATTAGACGAATGGCTAACTAGAATAAACAGTGTAGAGAAGACCTTAAATGACCTAATGGAGCTGAAAACCATGGCATGAGAACTTCATGACTTATGCACAAGCTTCAATAGCTGATTTGATCAAGTGGAAGAAAGGGTATCAGTGATTGCAGATCAAATTAATGAAATGAAGTGAGAAGTTTAGAGAAAAAAGAGTAAAAAGAAACGAACAAAGCCTCCAAGAAATATGGGACTATATGAAAAGACCAAATCTGCATTTGATTGGTGTACCTGAAAGTGATGGGGAGAATGGAACCAAGTTGGAAAACACTTCTCAGGATATTATCCAGGAGAACTTCCCCAACCTAGCAAGGCAGGCCAACATTCAAATTCAGGAAATACGGAGAACACCACAAAGATACTCCTTGAGAAAAGCAATCCCAAGACACATAATTGTCAGATTCAACAAGGTTGAAATGAAGGAAAAAGTGTTAAGGCAGCCAGAGAGAAAGGTCAGGTTACCCACAAAGGAAAGCCCATCAGACTAACAGCAGATCTCTTGGCAGAAACCCTACAAGCCAGAAGAGAGTGGGTCCCAATATTCAACATTCTTAAAGAAAAGAATTTTCAACCCAGAATTTCATATCCAGCCAAACTAAACTTCATAAGTGAAGGAGAAATAAAATCCTTTACAGACAAGCAAATGCTGAGAGATTTTGTCACCACCAGGCCTGCCTTACAAGAGCTCATGAAGGAAGCACTAAACATGGAAAGGAACAATCAGTACCAGCCACCGCAAAAACATGCCAAACTGTAAAGACCATTGATGCTATGAAGAAACTGCATCAATTAATGGGCAAAGTAACCAGCAAACATCATAATGACAGGATCAAATTAACACATAACAATATTAACCTTAAATGTAAACTGGCTAAATGCCCCAATTAAAAGAAACAGACTGGCAAATTGGATAGAGTCAAGACCCATCAGTGTGCTGTATTCAGGAGACCCATCTCATGTGCAAAGATGCACATAGGCTCAAAATAAAGGAATGGAGGAAGATCTACCAAGCAAATGGAAAGCAAAAAAGAGCAGGGGTTGCAATCCTAGTCTCTGATAAAACAGACTTGAAACTAACAAAGATCAAAACAAAGAAGGCCATTACATAATGGTAAAGGAATCAATTCAACAAGAAGAGCTAATTATCCTAAATATACATGCATCCAATACAGGAGCACCCAGATTCATAAAGCAAGTCCTTAGAGACGTACAAAGAGACTTAGACTCCCACACAATAATAATGGGAGACTTTAACACCCCACTGTCAATATTAGACAGATCGAGACAGAAAGTTAACAAGGATATCCAGGACCTGAACTCAGCTCTGCACCAAGCAGACCTAATAGACATCTACAGAACTCTCCACCCCAAATCAACAGAATACACATTCTTTTCAGCACCACATTGCACTTATTCTATAATTGACCACATAAGTGGAAGTAAAGCACTCCTCAGCAAATGTAAAATAACAGAAATCACAACAAACTGTCTCTCAGACCACACTGCAATCAAATTAGGATTAAGGAACTTACTCAAAACCTCACAACTACATGGAAACTGAACAACTTGTTCCTGAATGACTACTGGGTGCATAACAAAATGAAGGCAGAAATAAAGATGTTCTTTGAAACTAATGAGAGCAAAGACACAACGTACCAGAATCTCTGAGACACATTTAAAGCAGTGTGTAGAGGGAAATTTATAGCACTAAATGCCCACAAGAGAAAGCAGGAAAGATCTAAAATTGGCACCCTAACATCACAATGAAAAGCACTAGAGAAGCAAGAGTAAACAAATTCAAAAGCTAGTAGAAGGCAAGAAATAACTAACATCAGAGCAGAACTGAAAGAGATAAAGACACAAAAAAACCGTTAAAAAAATCAGTGAATCCAGGAGCTGGTTATTTGAAAAGATCAACACAGTAGATAGACTGCTAGCAAGACTAATAAAGAAGAAAAGAAAAGAATCAAATAGATGCAATAAGAAATGATAAAGGGGATATCACCACTGATCCCACAGAAATACACACTACCATCAGAGAATACTATAAACACATCTATGCAAATAAGCTAGAAAATCTATAAGAAATGGATAAATTCGTGGACACGTACACCCTCCGAAGACTAAACCAGGAAGAAGTTGAATCTCTGAGTAGACCAATAACAGGCTCTGAAATTGAGGCAGTAATTAATAGCCTACCAACCCAAAAAAGTCCAGGACCAGACTGACTCACAGCCAAATTCTACCAGAGGTACAAAGAGGAGCTGGTACCATGCCTTCTGAAACTATTCCAATCAATAGAAAAAGATGGAATCCTCCCTAACTCATTTTATGAGGCCAACATCATCCTGATACCAAAGCCTGGCAGAGACACAACAAAAAAAGAGAAACTTAGACCAATATCCCTGATGAACATTGATGTGAAAATCCTCAATAAATTACTGGCAAACCAAATCCAGCAGCACATCAAAAAGCTTATCTACCACGATCAAGTTGGCTTCATCCCTGGGATGCAAGGCTGGTCCAACACATGCAAATCAATAAACGTAATCCATCACATAAACAGAACCAATGACAAAAACCACGTGATTATCTCAATAGATGCGGAAAAGGCCTTTGACAAAATTCAACAGCCCTTCATGCTAAAAACTCTCAATAAACTAGGTATTGATGGAATGTATCTCAAAATAATAAGAGCTATTTATGACAAACCCACAGCCAATACCATATTGAATGGGCAAAAGCTGGAAGCATTCCCTTTGAAAACTAGCACAAGACAGGGGTGCCCTCGCTCACAACTCCTATTCAACATAGTGTTGGAAGTTCTGGCCAGGGAAATCAGGCAAGAGAAAGAAATAAAGGATATTCAATTAGGAAATGAGGAAGTCAAATTGTCCCTGTTTGCAGATGACATGATTGTATATTTAGAAAACCCCATCGTATCAGCCCCAAATCTCCTTAAGCTGATAAGCAACTTCAGCAAAGTCTCAGGATATAAAATCGATGTGCAAAAATCACAAGCATTCCTATACACCATTAACAGACAAACAGAAAGCCAAATCCTGAGTGAACTCCCATTCACAATTGCTATAAAGAGAATAAAATACCTAGGAATCCAACTTACAAGGGATGTGAAGGAACTCTTCATGGAGAACAACAAACCACTGCTCAATGAAATAAAAGAGGACCCAAACAAGAGGAAGACTATTCCATGCTCATGGATAGAAAGAATAAATATTGTGAAAATGGCCATACTTCCCAAAGTAATTTATAGATTCAATGCCATCCCCATCAAGCTACCAAGGAATTTCTTCACAGAATTGGAAAAAACTGCTTTAAAGTTTATATGAAACCAGAAAAGAACCTGCATTGCCATGACAATCCTAAGCAAAAATAACAAAGCTGGAGGCATCACACTACCTGACTTCAAACTATACTACAAGGCTACAGTAACCAAAACAGCATGGTACTGGTACTAAAACAGAGATGTAGACCCATGGAACAGAACAGAGCCCTCAGAAATAACACCACTCATCTACGACCATCTGATCTTTGACAAACCTGACAAAAACAAGAAATGGGAAAAGGATTTCCTATTTAATAAATGGTGCTGTGAAAACTGGCTAGCTATATGTGGAAAGCTGAAACTGGATTCCTTCCTTACACCTTATACGGAAATTAATTCAAGATGGATTAAAGACTTAAATGTGAGACCTAAAACCATAAAAACTCTAGAAGAAAGCCTAGGCAATACCATCCAGGACATAGGCATGGGCAAGGACTTCATGACTAAAACAACAAAAGCAATGGCAACAAAAGCCAAAATTGACAAATGGGATCTAATTAAAGAGCCTCTGCACGGCAAAACAAACTACCATCAGAGTGAACAGGCAACCTACAGTATGGGAGAAAATATTTGCAATCTACCCATCTGACAAAGGGCTAATATCCAGAATCTACAAATAACTCAAACAAATTTACAAGAAAAAAACAAACAATCCCATCAAAAAGTGGGCAAAGGATATGAACAGACGCTTCTCAAAAGAAGATATCTATGCAGCCAGCAGACACATGAACAAATGCTCATCATCACTGGTCATCAGAGAAACGCAAATCAAAACCACAATGAGATACCATCTCATGCCAGTTAGAATGGCAATCATTAAAAAGTCAGGAAACAACAGATGCTGGAGAGGATGTGGAGAAATAGGAATGCTTTTACACTGTTGGTGGGAGTGTAAATTAGTTCAACCACTATGGAAGACTGTGTGGCCATTCCTCAAGGATCTAGAACTAGAATTACCATTTGACCCAGCAATCCCATTACTGGGTATGTACCCAAAGGATTATAAATCATGCTACTATAAAGACACATGCACATGTATGTTTATTGCAGCACTATTCACAATAGCAAAGACTTGGAACCAACCCAAATGTCCATCAGTGATAGACTGGATTAAGAAAACGTGGCACATATACACCATGGAATACTATGCAGCCATAAAAAAGGATGAGTTTATGTCCTTTGCAGGGACATGAATGAAGCTAGAAACCATCATTTTCAGCAGACTATCCCAAGGACAGAAAACCAAACACCGCATGTTCTCACTTATAGGTGGGAATTGAACAATGAGATCACTTGGACACAGGGTGGGGAACATCACACACTGGGGCCTGTCTGGTGGTGGAGGGCTGGGAGAGGGATAGCATTAGGAGAAATATCTAATGTAAATGATGAGTTCATGGGTGTAGCAAACCAACATGGCACATGTATACTTATGTATCAAACCTGCACATTGTGCACATGTACCCTAGAACTTAAAGTATAATAAAAAAATTTTTCTGAGCCTGCTGACTCATTCCCATTAAGATCGTCTTCTGATTCTTAATAAGTCAATTGTAGATTTTCTTTTAAGCTCTGCTGAAGTGGTCCCATACTTGTTTTCATAGTTAATGTGCAGTATTTCTTTACTAGAACTCTTAAATTAGGTTTTATGTTAGTGGTAACTTAACAAAATTTCAAGTATGGAGGAAAATGAAAAACAGATCCAGAAATAAATGGCACTGACTGCGAGTTGTATTATTGGACATTCTATTATTAAAACTTAATTTTAATGGAATCAAGGAGTGGGCAACATCAAAAGAAGAATGTTATTAAATTTTAAGCTCCTTCAGCAGAGTGATTTAATACACTTATTTCACTCTTTGGCAAAATTTATTTATTCCTATAGATTTAGGTAGATGGGTATGGAAAAATCAACAGTGCTTTTCATTTTCTTCACCTATTAAGCTTTACCTTCGAGTGAATTGGGTCATCACTATCAAATCAGAGAAGGATAAAAGTATTAAAGAATTTAAAGAAATATCATCTTTACTTTCTGCACTTATATGGCCTCATTCTTTACCATCATTCTCCATAAAGGAGAAACTCTTCTGTTTTTAGATGCCTTTGAAAGGAAAAAAAAGTTCTATGATCAGTTGTATGTGAGATTGGCTAAGCATCTAGTACATGTAGGAGATGTGATATTGGTTCTCTGAGACCTCATGTTTCAAAAAGAAATATTAAAATGCAGAGTCAGGAGCTGTTCTTATCCCTGTATTTCCTTTCCTTCTTCATGTATGCAGGATCAAAGTAATCTAGTTGACAGGTGGGCAAAACAAAAGGTACAGCTGCCTCAGTATGAAGAACTTTATCCATTGTCAAATTCCATTCTTTTCGGTTCTTGCTAAACCCTTCCAGGTCTTTTGCTGCACTGTTTCTCCCAACTGACCTTCCTGTTCAAGTGAAAGTTCTATCCTGACATTTTAATTCGTTAGCCTTTTGCCGGTTTTTTTTTTTGTCTTTTTGGTCCAAATCCCTGAACGACTTTAGATGAAAAAGTAAAACTAATTTGGGCTTAAGCTGTAGGGAAAATTAATGAAAACATACTGGACAAATGAATTTATACTACATTATTTACTTACCACCTTTTTCTTCACTCTAGCATATTTATATTTCCATTCACCTTTGCATATCTCAGGCTTCTTGGCTAACTTTTCTGATGATGTTTATAATTCCAGCTCTCAGATGTCTGAAGGATATTTGCAAACATTCACTACTCCCGTAGAATCAGTGACCACCACTGTGTCTCATTACTATTCCACGAGTTACTAACAGTCTCCCTTGTTATGCTGATGTGGTATTCAGTCTTTATTTTCTTTAACTCTGGAAATTGGAACTCCTATCACCTCATTATTCCTGATACTAATTTGTCGTCATTCTTAGACCTTCCCACCTGTAACTTATTGTCTTCTCCATTCCCCTTCTGTAGTCCACTAGGCACTGAAAAATGGAAATATCTAGGGAACATCATATTCTACTGGATATATTACTGGAATTAAAAATCAGATACTGAGAATTCCAATTCAGGCTCCTTCAGTTACTATGAATCAATTAGCCTTTTTGGGCTTTAATTTTCTCATATTTTATTTTATTTTATTTATTTATTTTTTTGAGACAGAGTCTTGCTCTGTTGCCCAGGCTGGAGGGCAGTGGCATGATCTCGGCTCACTGCAACCTCCACCTCCTGGGTCCAAAAGATTCTCCTACCTCAGCCTCCTGAGTAGCTGGAATTACAAGTGTGCACCACCACACCCTGCTAATTTTTGTATTTTTAGTACAGACAGGGTTTTACCCTGTTGGCCAGGCTGGTCTCGAACTCCTGACCTCAAGTTGTCTTCCCATCTCAACCTTCCAAAGTATCAGGATTACAGGTGTAAGCCACCACAACTAACCAATTTTCTCATATTTAAAATTAAAATAACGGTAATAACATCTATCTTGCATAATTTTCTATGGAATTCATATAAGTTATTATATGTAAAAATGATCAAAAGTTGTAGTTTTGGATGGAAATTCTTTGAGGGCAATAAGATGCCCTAATAGATTGCAGTTAGTCAATAAGTGATGAACAAACACATTTATAAATGGATTTTAAAACGCTAATTATTTTTACATTATAATGTCACTCAATAAACATTTATGGAATACTTACCAGGTACAATGCACTGGACTGTAAATTGTAGGATGAATAAATGCTTTATTCCAAGGAATTCACCGTCATAGATATTCCTGAATACTAGGATTAAAAGGGAACATGAAGACTTTCTAGTTCAGCCCCCTCATTTTGCATACATGAGAAACAAGAAATAGGGAAGTTATACATTTTGCAATGTTAAAAAGCTATTAAGTAGGGAAGCGTGGACTCTAAAATACAGTGGGAAAGACAAGCATGCTTAGAAATAATTTAAGTACACGGCAGATGTGTGATGTGGGCTGTGACAGAAACACAATGGTTCCATGGTTATATGGGATTCATGTTGTATGATCAAAAGAGCTGCACCATGAAGGCCATTCCAGATTACCATTTACTATATGACCTAAAAGTCACTTAAAGACAGAGACTAAGATTTTTTATCTGTAAAAATTATAGAATAATAAAGATCTTGCAATATTGTGTGAGTTTTAGAAACAAAATGAGCACTTAATAATAGTAGTTACTATTTTGTGATGAGGGTATAGCATTCCACAAATTTAAACAAGTAACAAATCAGATTTTATTATAAGCCAAATGTATGTGTCTATATTTACATATAGACACAGACATACACTCGGTATTAATTCATTTTAAACTTAAAAAGTTATATTTGTGTATGGTGTCTTACTGCAAACCTAATAACAGTTGAAATATTCCTACTAACCAAGGGTTAGAAGGCAGCCTACCCATGACAGAGGAAAGCCTGGACCAGAGATTGAAAACTAGACTTCAGCTTGGTAAGAAATTTATTTGATAGAATGAGGGGAGATTAAAATTGAAGGGCAAGTGGTTTATCTCCCCTTCATAAACAGAAGTATGTCTAGCTTGGTACAGTCCTAGGACAAAAGTAAAAAAACAGAAGTTCAATAGAAATGTGATGAAAATAAGTCAGCTAAATGAGGAATGAAGTTGAAATCATGCCTCAGCGTTACATAACTTCAGTGGTATAGTTCACAGTCAGAAAGCACAGCTTCCTAAAATTGGCAAAGTTATCTATCTTAAAGCTTTATGCAAACTGTATTACAAAGCACAGTTTCATTGTCCAAGGAATAAGTGGCAATTCATTCTTTTATAGAACAACACCATCTTTTCTTCCTCCTACAATTTTTTAATTCATATGGTTTGTAGGACATTAATTAAAACTATGCAGCTTTTAATCAAAGTGGAGGGGGGAATATGTAGATTCTTGCTGACTTTTGGCTTTGTAAACAAGAAATAAGCAGTTCTAAGATAATTGTTAATTTTTCACAATGCTTTTTCTATCTGAATGATAAATTATCCTCAAGAAATAGCAGTTCTAGAAAGGATGTCTAGCAGATTAAAAACAGCAAATAATGGCCAGGCGCCGTGGCTCACGCCTGTAATCCCAGCACTTTGGGAGGCCGAGGTGGGTGGATTGCCTGAAGTCAGGAGTTCAAGACCAGTCTAGCCAACATGATGAAACCTGTCTTTACTAAAAATACAAAAAAAAATTAGCTGGGTGTAGTGGCGCGCACCTGTAATCCCAGCTACTTGGGAGGCTGAGGTAGGGGGATTGCTTGAACCAAGGAGGTGGAGGTTGCAATGAGCCGAGATCACACCAGTGTACTCCGGCCTGGGTGACAAGCGAGACTCCATCTCAAAAAAAAAAAAAAAAAAAAAGCAAATAATGATACATATGAAGTAAAATTATTAGCAGTTGGTGATGCATTGCATATAGTGTGTGAGAAGTTTCAAAGACAACCTCCAATTTTTTGGTAAGTGACAGAGTCCTTCACTACCGCAGGAAACACTGGAGAAGTGAGTTTGGCTTTTGTCATGGTCAGATGCTTTTGGAACATCCACATGAACCTGCCAATTACATGGCGGGATACAGGATTCAAACTCAGTGGAATGGGTACGGGGAGAGCATGGATTAAATATGGACAATGAAAGGTAGCTGCAAATTATTTGATATTCATACTTTGGAGAGGCTGTGTTCCCTCCCTTTAAATCTGGGTAGGGTCTCTGACTGCTTTGACAAATAGAATATGCTGGAACTAATTCTGTGGCTGTTTCCAGGACTAGAACGAAGGAAACTGGTAGTTTCCCATTTCTGTCTTCTGAAATATTTTCTTAGGGGAATGCAGCTGCTACATGAGAAGACTGACTATCCTGAGACTGCCATGCTATGAAGAAGCCCAAGCTCCTTATGTGGAGAAGCTATGAGCAGAGGCCCACCTTGCCTCTGCTGTTCCAGCCACTCCTGCCCGAATGCCCAACATGTGAGTCAAGAAGTCCTCTTGGCCATTCCTCATTATGTAGTGATAGGAAACACAGCAAAACTGTCACCCAAGGCAATACAGAAAACCAGAGCTTCACGTACTGAACTGATGGATCTATTTTAGGGAGCTTCCAGACAGAATGTCAAAAGTGCCAGCAGGCTTCTTTTAGTTGCTAATAATAAGGTACAGATAGAGAGATATCATATAAAGAAGCTATTATTCAATCTTCATGAAGAATTTAAAGATAATATAAAGGAGCCAGGATTTGCTGAGATAGATAATGAAACTTTCAGCCAGGTGCGGTGGTTTACGCCTGTAATCCCAGCACTTTGGAAGGCCAAGGCAGGCGGATCACGAGGTCAGGAGTTCGAGACCAGCCTGACCAACATGGTGAAACCCCATCTCTACTAAAATCACAAAAATTAGTTGAGCATGGTGGCGTGTGCCTGTAATCCCAGTTACTCAGGAGGCTAAGGCAGGACAATCGAGGTGGAGTTTGCAGTGAGCCAAAATCATGCCACTGCACTCCAGCCTGGGTGACAGAGCAAGACTCTGTCACAAAAAAAAAAAAAAAAAAAAAAAGACAGAAAATGAAACTCTTTTTTATTCTCAGTCTCTTTTTAGCAGTACATTCTAGAAGCAAGATAGTGCATCAGGGCAAAGATCAAGTGTGCTATCAGGAAAACACAGTTTCCAGATAAAGATGAAGCCAAAAGTATAATGAATGTGACTGTAAAACTCTTTGTTGAGAACTCAGAAAGATTTAAGGGCATGCTTTGCAGATACTCTTCATCAGGCAGCATGGTTTCTGACCATCTTCATGGGCCATTTGAAGGTTCTCTTCTCAGCACTAAATTTACTACACATATAATTTTTTAATGAATGAGCTGAAAGACCATAAATTATTTTATAAAGAAGTGCTTGGTGAGCATCCTCTAACAAAAGAAAAGTGAATCATTGTTTGTTTTATATGCTACAAAAAGTCAAAGAAAGAAGTGGGGAATACTTAGTCCTAACAAACATCCCTGTGGGCAATATCAAGCAGAAATAATAAGAATAGCAAATATTCCTAGAAAACTGTTAGTCCTGTAAGGGTTAAAAATCAGTGTTTGGAAATAGGCAAAATTTTCTTCATATACAGGTGTGAGAATAGCAAATATAACTGACCTAAATGAGCTAAAGAACCTTAGTTTTGGTGTCTACATCACAGCTAATTAAGAGTTCTAGCCTCCAGCAGTCAAATCAAGTTTGCCGTGGGTGAGCTTTTAGTCAGAATCAATTGCATGTGTTTAAGAAGAACATGGAAATGATTGAAATTAATATCATTTATTAAATTGAGGATGAAATTCTTATTACCTTGTGTGGTATAAGTGATCCATCATTCATTTTATGAAAAATGTGAACAACTTTACTTCCTCATTGCCATATTTCTGAGAAAAATATTTGAAGATTCAGAATCATTAAGCAAGAATTCCCTAGTATACTCACTTGATACTATCATGTTAAACCATATCTGTTTCTCATTCTTTTGTCAGAGGTAGGTTCTCTACAGATGATGGCTAATGCCCATCTTTAATTCTATCAAATATCCAAGGGCTGAAATTGGTCTGATGTTGAGGTATGCAGACAGGGGGAGGTAAGAGATGTGCATATGGCCTGATACAGATAAATGGTATTTTCCCCCCTATATGTGCTGAGCCAAGCTGTCCTTACTTGTTAACTTCAGGTATTTTTAGAATAAATATTCTTCATCCTTGGTATAAACAATTGCTTGCTAGTGTCTCTTTTCCTTCTGGAGATGAAGTTATAATGGGAATCTGAGTATATTGGTTGATGCAAAAACAAACAAGCAAACAACACCCCCCCCCCAAGAAAAGGAAAAAAAAAAAAGAAAAAAAGCTAAGCATAAAAAAGCTAACAGTAAATGTAAACCGTAATATTGTTTTTATTTTTTTCATTTTGAAGTGTAACACATTGTAAACCCATGCAAGAAAATTCAGAGTTCACTATATATTTTGGATGAAAGAACTTATTTTAATGCACATATCCATAATGTGATAATTTTAATGACAGAGCCTGAGAGATCCAAACCGCATCACAGTCTCTTTTCCTTCCTTCTTTTTCTAATCTGATTTCCTTTTTTTAAAAAAATTCAGCAACATCAACTTTAATGTGGTCATTGATTTCCCATGGGCTAAGCTTTCAGAGAAATATACCATGGTATGTTCACAGCTGATCACAAAGAACCTTCTCTCAAATGAAATTTGTAAAGTGAAAGGAACAGTGTTACTCTTTCCAGAGGTTACTTACCTCTTCTATTCCCAGGACTAAGAGAAAATCATCAGCTGCTAAAATAAAAAAAGTAAGTGCTATTATTTATTTATTTATTTATTTATTTATTTGGCAAGCAGGGCTTTATGCAGGAGAACTTAGAATAAGTCAGCACAAACATAAAAGTCTTTTTTTCAACTGATTAATTCCTAGGTACTGTAACATAATTGAATCTGGGGCTCATGGAGTTCAGGCCTGACGAGGTGTAACATTTGAAGACCTGTAATAGACTGGGGCGCAATGGCTCACACCTGTAATCCTAGCACTTTCGGAGGCCAAGGCAGGTGGATCATCTGAGGTCAGGAGTTGGAGACCAGCCTGACCAATGTGGTGAAACCCCGTCTCTACTAAAAGTGCAAAAATTAGCTGGGCATGGTGGCATGGGCCTGTAGTCTCAGCTACTTTGGAGGAGGCTGAGAAAGAAGAATTGCTTGAACCCAGGAGGCGGAGGTTGCAGTGAGCTGAGATCCCTCCACTGCACTCCAGCCTTGGTGACAGAGCCAGACTCTATCTCAATAAATAAATACATAAATAAATACCTATAATAATAATAACAAGCAAAAAAGAAGTTTGCAAGGGTTTCACTATTTTACTCAAAGCATGTAGAATATTACAAGGTATCCAGTTTATAACCCCACCCCTAATAAAATTTTTCATGCCTTATTCTAGAGAACCCCATTCCAGAGGATCTCAGTAATTGGCACCCTTCCCTCAAACTCCTCCAAATATCTGAGTCTGCACTGAGATCTTAACATAGACTTTTGATAAATCACTTCTCTCCTCCTCCTGCCTATTATCTGTATTTCTCCATATATATTTTTTGATATCATAAAAGTTCTAGGTGTTCCTGGGAGAATATATATGATCTCTCTCTCTCTCTCTCTCTCTCTATATATATATATATATATCTACACACACACACATATATACATACATACATATACATATATATATATATATATATATGTATATAAAATTCTTCTCCCAAACCCGTATAAGCCTTCTATTACGGCTCACAACAAGTTATCATTTTCCTAGGTATTAAGGAAATTATTTATTGTGACCCTCAGTGTTTCCAGTCCCATGTTCATTACTCAACAACATGTATTGAACATTTACCATGTGTGAGTCCTTGTGTAAAGTATTCTTTGCTAGACCCTGGAAGGAACACAGAGAGGAATAATTTGAAATAGTTTGCCTTTAAGGAGCTCCAGGTCTAGTGGGAAATAAAAATAAGAGGATTCATAATCATAATGTAAAAATAAGGAAATGTGTGTTAAGATGGAGATATACTCTATTTTATTATTTTTTTCATAAATACCTTAAGACAACATTGATTGATTGAAAGTTCTTCCAACTAAGTGCATGAGAAGAGCAAGAAAAAGAGTAAGTGGGTCAGATTGTAACCCACTGGAGTTGTGAATATTTATATTTGATTTATTTGCTATGATTTAGAGAGTAGAGATTATTTACCCAAAATTTAAATAAATTAATTCTTTATTGTTTCATTTCAAACCTTAACATATACTGAGTGTCAGCAAATATTTAAATGCTGTCTTGATAACTAATTATTTGGTTCTTTAATGTGTACTTCTGTTGTGATTATAGTTAAGAAATAGAAATTATAAAGAGCAAGTACTTCATGCTCATTTTTAAATAAATGTAGCGAATTAATATATGATGCTCTGACTCCAGGCACAATTTGTTTTTTCACCTTAAACAAAGGTATGATTTATGTAAATTTAAAACAATGGTAAGAGTTTCTAATGTACATAGGCAGACATCCTTAAACATGGAGATTTCCTTAATAGATGTAATTATTTTTTACAAAAGGGTTTTAAGATAGCCAATTAAATTCCAGAAAGGTGTATTTTAGTTTGATAGGTGTTATTTTTAACTTAGCTACTATTTCTTAGCTAAAATTACTGAGTTAAGGGTGGAACCCATCAAGGAATAGGGCAAAGAAGGCATTCCCTAGGCCTGGACTCAGCATGGATAGATCTGAAAAAGAAGCAAGCCTATTTTACCTGAGGGCCTACCTTTTATAAGCACTTTCTCTAGAATAGTTTTCTTTTCACCTTCGGGGCAGGATAGTAACTAAGCCAAAAGGTTTGCAGATTTAATTTTTCTTATCAGTTAGTCACTTAAGCTTTTTATTTGTCTTTAAATAAAAATATTGAAATCGTTTTAAAAGCTTCTGCCTATCAATAGGCATCCCTAGATAAGACACTAGTTTGAGAGCCCTCATTTTCAAATGCACTTCTTCAGTACAGTTTGTTCATTTGGAATCTTCCACTGTAAGTAATCTTTAGTAAGATTTTACGATTTCTCTAAGACTTTGCTGCTTCCAGGGCCTAATACTTATTTATGCATGTGTAAGCTAGAAGGTACTCAGTTCTTCAGAAACTAAGGATCCCATTTTTACCTCACATATTTACCTTGGTTTTCAGATCTCCTTGATTAACTTAGCCAATGATTTTTTTCCTACCCAAGCATGCAAGAAAAAGAAAGGTGGTAGAACACAAAAATTCCTGCAAACTTTTAAAAGCCAAAGTTTATACCCTCTGCGATACTGCCATTTACTACCAGTTTCTTTCTGATCCAGTCAGACATAAGAGGCCTCTTTTATGGATCCAAGCCAGTTAATATAGAATCCAATCCTGGACTCAGTCCAGTTTCTGTCACAACTTCCAAACCTAGTTTGGATCAGAATTTGTTCAAAGAAACTTGGAGAGCTCAAAACAAAACTCTATGGGGCTTCAGAGTCTGAGAGAGAACTTACCATGATCCCAGTGCTGTGAGAGAGCAATGGAGACAAATGGGTGCAGTGGGTACCTTTCTTGGTCACTCAGCACTCCTGGGGGTCATTAGAAGCTGTACTTCAGATCCCACTTCTGACACATCTGTGAAAAGAAAATTCTTAGCTGAGTAAAATTTAACAGAGTTTAACTGAGCAAAGAATGATTCACGAATTTGGCAGCCTCTTGAGCCAGAGGAGGCTCAGAGAGACCCTCTAGGCACACTTTTCTAATGGCACTTTTGCTCTTTTTGCACTTGGGTATTCTAGGTAAGTACTATTTTCTCTCCCCTCTGTGTTCTTCTATTCCTACCCCAAAGCAATCATTGCTTACCTTGTGTCTGTCATCAATTTATTCTTTCCTCTGACTACCCGTCTTTAATCCACAACTGTCCCCTGGACCATTTCCCCAGAGACCAGCTCTGTCATTACCCAGGGCTGTGTTTGGCAGTTAGATTTTGGACGTGTAGAATCCTGAAGGTGTTGATGATATTGCTGATACATGTATAATTTAGGGAAACCATAGATTCTCTCCCTCAATAATAATACCATAACACCACACAACTTTATTAGGTGCACAGACTTAACTTTGATTCTATTTGAAGCTCTCCTCAAAACAGATCTTTTGCCTTTTTTTTTTTTAACCTATTCCTTAGTTTGTTGAAAGCAAAAATCTCATGGTGCCACCTCTCTCATCTTCCCTGCCTTCATTCAAAAACACATTGTTAAGGGTTCATGGGCAGCATGGCAAATCAGATTTTAATTACTTAACTGCTTCATGTGATAGTCTTATCAGTAACATGTTCACGTTCTAATAGCGCTTTGATCAATTTAATAAGCAGTCACACTTCATAAGGATTAAATGTAAGCTTTCCTCCCCAAAAAATTGTTACCAACAGTGCCTTGTCAAATCCCTTTCCATCTGGAGAAGGTGCTCCCTTAGAAGCATGGCAATCTGATTTCTAGCCTTTTGCTAGAAATAAATACCATGTTTCTAGCCATTTGCTAGAAATAAATACCATATTTCTAGCCATTTGCTAGAAATAAATACCATAAATAAATACCATAAGACTCCCCCAACTTTCCATCCCTCCTTGACACTTTATTTTTTAATTTTTAATTTATTGTTATTTTTTTTTTTTGTGGTGGGTGTTTGTCTTTTTACTTTAAGTTCTGGGCTACATGTGCAGAATGTGCAGTTTTGTTACACGTGCCCAGGTGGTTTGCTGCAACCATCAACCCGTCACCTACATTAGGTGTTTCTCCTAATGTTATCACTCCCCTAACCCCCCCACCCACCGACAGGCCCAGTGTGTGATGTTCCCCTCCCTGTGTCCATGTGTTCTTGCCTGCTAAGATGACTCTCTTCCTCTGTCCTTGATCATATTCCCTGCATCCTATTCTCCACCTCCTCCTCAAGGATTTTGCTTTACCTATTCTCCCTTAAAATATTATGGGATTTATTTTAAAATCATCTCACTTGAATTTTGGGTCTAATTCTGTACATTTAAAACGTCACTTTCCAGTTTATTTAAATTTTTTATTTTCCCCAAGCATAAGTTAGACACGTGACACCGTGGCTATGCTTTGACTACATGGCTCCATGGTATGGGTTCTGACTTACTGTTGGGGCAAAGAATAGAGAAAGCAAGACACATGTTTCCTATAGGATTTCCTGCAGTGAAGTTGCTGTTGAGTCTTTGGATCGTTTGATCCAGCTTGGCCCCCTTGTCCAGGGGCACTGTTAGAATATCCATTGGCCCACACCTGACCCACATGGAAACAAGCAAGATTCCAACTTTCTCGGGCAAATATGGGCTCATTTTCTGAATTACTTGGTATGGAACCTAGAAGAGCAGATTCTGACCCCTATCTCTTGGCCACATCTCCAGTGTCCTATCTTCTGTCCCATTGGTCCAGATGCAGGTGAGCAAGCTTAGTAGCAAAGTGAAGTGAGTGTCCTACCAGAAAATAAAATGTTAATCTTTCCTCACTCAAAGCCTTTCTGTATTGGTTTAAGGAAGCCAGGATTTGAACAAACACAATATAGCTCCAGAGCCTCCATGTTCAATGAAAGTAGTATGTCCTACTTCCAAAGGTAGAAATAGACAATATTTTAGAGCAACCACAAAAGTAAGGATTCTGTCCTCTCGTACTTTATTTAAAATATTCAAATAGAACTAGTTATTGTGTGCTGTGCCTTTTTAGACATGATTAAAATTTACTGCTTATTTCTTTCTAAATCTCATTTACAAATTAATTGAAATTGCTTTTTTTAATTGACACGTAACACAAATGATGAGAAAAAACTCAAATTGTAGGATATATATTTCATATCATCTAAAGGAAAAATGGAGATGAGAATTCAGGCTGCCATTTAAAAATATTAATGCTGCTATTCACATCTTAATAAATTGAGAACCCATTGAAAGCAACATAACATCTTTCATTTCTTTTTAATTTTTCAATTGGTAGTTACAAAACACTGTATATAACATACATATACTCCATTTGAACTAGGTCATTATCAATTCTGCTGTCTTTTCTTTGTGAATCTTCCCCTGCCTTCCAACAAAGAATCTCATGAATTTTATGTTTGTAATACACAAACATAAAAATTAGTTTTAGAATATCTGTGTATACATTTGAATACTATATTTTCAAGTTTGATTATTTTCAAATTTTATAAAACTGCTTTGTATTGCAAGTAGTCTTCTGAGACTTGCTTTTCTTTCTGTCTTTTTTTCTTTTTTGAGACAGGGTCTTGCTCTGTTGCCCAGGATGGAGTGCAGTGGTACGATCACAGCTTACTGCACCTTGACCTCCTGGCTCAAGCAATCCTCCCACCTCAGCCTCCTGGACTACAGGCACATGCCACCATGCCTGGATAATTACTTTTATTTTTATTTTTATTTCTATTTTTGCAGAGATGTAGTCTCTCTACATTGTCCAGGCTGGTCTCAAAAGGTCTCGAACTCCTGGGCTCAAGCAATCCTCTGGCCTTGGCTTCCCATTATAAGCATGTGCCACTGCACCTGGCCCCAACTTTTTAAAAATTTCAGTGTGCCAAAATTTATTTTTTTACAGCTATGAGATGAGAAGAGGCCATTATAAATAGCAATTGGAAATTAGGATACTATGGTTAACAGGATGAATAATTTCAGTGGCACAATGAGAGCAGGAATCAGATATGCATTAAGACTCAGAAAGGAGTGGGAGTTTAAAAAGTCAAACAGAATGTAGGTTTACCCTTCAAACATCTTATGAAAAATGAATGGAGTGAGGTGGGCCAGGAGCTGGAGGAAAAAGGATCAGATGAAAGGTACTTAAGGACTAGGAGGACTTGAACTTGTTTATAGATGGGATTCAAGGAATCAGAATGTTAAAGATTGAAAATCTAAAAGAAGGGACAATGGATGGAGCAAAATCCTTGAGGAGGAGGTAGAGAATAGAGTCAGGAGGCAGGGAATGTAATCAAGGAGAGAGGAGGAGAGCCATCTTAGCAGGCAAGAACACATGGACACAGGGAGGGGAACATCACACACCGGGGCCTGTCGGTGGGTGGGGGGCTAGGGGAGTGATAACATTAGGAGAAATACCTAATGTAGGTGACGGGTTGATGGGTGCAGCAAACCACCTGGGCACATGTAACAAAACTGCACATTCTGCACATGTAACCCAGAACTTAAAGTAAAAAACAAAACAAAAAACACCAAGAAAGAAAGAAAAAGAAAGAAAGAAAAGAAAGAAAAAGTGTCAAGGAGGGATGGAAAGTTGGGGGAGTCTTATGGTATTTATTTCCTTATGTAAGCGTAAAGTGAAATCATCTACTGAAAGTGAGGCAGGTAGGAATGGGTTGGACTTAGTGGTGTGGGAAGGGTGATAAATGACCCGGACAGAATAGGAAGAAAGCTGGTGGTGAATGAAAAGGTTAGAGAGGAAGTTTGAGATCAGTTGCTAATGGCTGTTAGTGGAAAATCACTGAATGTATCTGTTTTGCCTCCATTTTTGTTTACAGGTAAAGTGAACTCAGATACTTATTTTTTCTTCTTGATTACATAAAATAAAAACATGATAATTTTTAAAGATTTAAAACAAATCTATTTTTTCCCAGTAGAGCTAAACAGATTTTGCAGCTTAATTATGCTGCAGAGGAGTAATATTTCATCAATAATAATTTTCCGTTACCTGCCTCTAAAACTTTTTATTTCAGAAAATTAAAATAATATCTAGATAACATATCTAGATAACTACCTGAAGAAAATTAAACCTTGAGTGGGATCAATATAATTATAATGATTTCTTATTTTTGTAGCATCTACTATTTGACAACATCTAGTCTCTTATATTCTCTTTAAAAATAATGTCAGATATGCAAAAAAGAGGAACTTCAGTCAAGAACTATTTATTGAAAACCTAATAAATGCTCAACTAAATGGGACCTGAGAGTGGAAAAACAGGCACATACTAGTGATGATAATAATTATGGCAACTTTGAGGCTTAATCTTACTTATTCTTTTTAACTTCATGAAGTAGATACTATTTTTATCCCCATAATACAAATGAGGACACTGAAGGTTATGGGGGTAAAGGAGTGACTTATCTGAGTTCCTAGAGGTAAAACTAAGAAAAACCCACACTGCTTCGATATACTAGAGTCTCAGTGCTTCACCAGTTTCATATCTTTTCTCTGTATATAGATTTGGGAACTTAAAGGCAGGTGCTTAGCCTGGTGAAATGATGTAGGGGGGTCCCTAAAGTAGCCACTTCATGTACCTAGAAAGAGTGAACTTTAGTAGGAGAAGAGTGGCAGTGGGGAGCGAGCTGGTTTGAAACTAAGGCATAAATCAAGAAAACATGTCTTGTTTTTCCAGGGAATAAAATGTGAGGCAGGGAGTATAAGAAAATTAGGCCAATAGAGATCAGATCAGAACTTCAAATGTCATCCTAAGGAGCTTGAACATGTTGTAACTGAAAGTGAGAAAATTAGGCATAAAAAGAAAAAAGAAGTAAAAGGCATCCAAATTGTAAAGGGAAAAAGTAAAGTTATCTGTGTTCTCAGATGACATGAGTATTTACATAGAAAACTCTAATGATTTCACACACAATAAAATCTGTTAGAACTAACAAACACAGCAAACTTGCAGGACGTAAAACCAATGTTACAAAAACCAGATGTGTTGATATACACTAAAAATAAACTTTATGAAAAGGAAACTAGGAAAGCAACTCCATTTGCAACAACACCAAAAAGAATAAAATACTTAGAAATAAAGGTGGCAAAAGACTTTTACACTAAAATAACAAATCATTTATGAAAGAAATTTAAACAGAAAAAAACTCATGTTCATTAAAGACAATATTGTTAAAATGTGCAAAGCAATTCTCAGATTAAATGCAATCTTTATCAAAGCAATTCTCAGATTAAATGCAATCTTTATCAAAATCTCAATAACATTTTTTTGCAGAGGTAGCAAATCCAATCCTAAAATTCATATAAAATCTCAAAGAGCTCTGAATAGCCAAAACAATCTTCAGAAAGAAAAATAAAGCTGGCAGCCTCACATTTCCTGACTTAAAAACATATTACAAAGTTATAATATTCAAAACAGTATAGTACTGGCATAAAGCAGACATATAGATCGATGGAACAGAGAGCCCAGAAAAATCCCTTACATATATAGTAAATGATCATCAACAAGGGTACCAGGACTACACAATGGGCAAAGGACAGTTTCTTTAAAAAATGGTGCTGGGAAAACTGGTTATTCGTGTGCATAGAAATGAAATTGGATCCTTACCTTACATCTTATATGAAAATTAATTCAAAATAGAACAGTGACCTAAACATATAGCCTGAAACAATAAAAAATCTTAGGAAAATACATAGGAAAAAAGTCTCTTGACATTGGCCTTGGCAATGATTTTTTGGATATCACACCAAAGCTCAGGCAACAGAAGTGAAAACAGACAAATGGGACTACATCAAACTAAAAAAGTTCTTCTCAGTAAAGGAAAAAATCAACAGAGTGCAAAGGCAACCTATGGAATGGGAGAAAGTATTTGCAAATCATATACCTTATAAGGGATTTATATCCAGAATATAACAAGCTCCTACAAGTTAATGGCAAAATAAAACAAATATCGAATTAGAAAATGGGCAAAGAACTTGCATAGACATTTCTCTAAAGAAGTTGTATAACTGGGCAACAAGCATATGAAAGGGTACTCAACATCACTAATCGTCAGGAAAATGCAAATCAAAACCACAATGAGACATCACCTCATATCCTTTAGGATGGCCACTGTCAAAAAAACAAAACAAAAACAGAAAATAACAAGGGTTGGTGAGGATTTGGAGAAATTCAACCCTTGTGCACTGTTAGTAGAAATGTAAAATGGTGTAGCCACTATGAAAAGCAGTATAGAGGTCTCTCAAAAAATTAAAACTAGAACTAAGGTCATACGTCACATAACGTTTTGGTTAACAACAGAACACATATACTACATTTGTCCCATAAGATTATAATACATTTTTTTACTGTATCCTTTCTGTTTTTAGATATTTTTAGACAGACAAGTACTTACCATTGTGTTACAATTGCCTACGGTACTCAGTATAGTAACATGCTGTACCGGCTTGTAGTCTAGGAGCAATAGGCTTTACCATATAACCTAGATGGTAGGCTACACTATCTAAGTTTGTGAAAACACACTCTTATGATGTTCCCACAATGACAAAATCCCCTAATGATGGATTTCTCCGAATGTATACCTGTCATTAAGTGACGCTCTACCATATGATCGAGCAATCCCACTTCTGGGTATATGTCCCAGAATTGAAAGCAGGATCTCAAAGAGATTCACTTCAGTATTATTCACAATAGCTAAGAGGTAGACACAATCTAAACGCCCATCGATGGATGAATGGCTGAGGAACACACAGTAAATACATTCAATGCAATATGATTCAACCTTAAAAGGAAGTAAAACCTGTCCCATGCTACAATATGGATGAACCTTGAGGGCATTATGCAAAGTGAAATAATCCAGTCCCCCCAAAACATATGCTTCATGATTCCACTTATATGAGGTATATAATCAAACTCTTTGAAACCAAAAGTAGAACGGCAGTTTCTTGGGCTGGGGATGAGAGGAAAGGGCAGTTGTTCAGTGAGTTTCAATTTTGCAAGATGAAAATGTTCTAGAGATCTATTGCACAGGGTGCATATAGTTAGCACGAGTCTATTGTATACTCAAAAATGGTTATGATGGTAAATTTTATGTTATGTGTTTTTTACTACAATTAAAAAAAATCCTGGAGAGGACAACTTAAGCAATAGTTTTGAAGGAAGGAGAGATGTGCCAGCAGAAATATTGCCAAAATGGACAACAAGACCTAGTTTCATTTCTCTTCTAAGGGTTCTGTGAGCCACAAGGGGGGCACAAAGACCCAGAGTACAAGCCAAGGAAGAGTAAAGCTCCAATTTTATTCTTCTTCATGTTCTCCATGTTTGTCTGAGGACGGAATACCAAAAAAAATGTGAAAATTTGAGTTGTTATATAGTGCTACATTTTTAAAGTTTATTAACTTACAATATTATTTTCATTGATAATAATTAAAAATTGTAAAGCAAGTGATCAAAACAGAGTTGTTGAAACTGTTTGCCAAATTTGAGTTTTCATTGCTTCCTAAAACAAACTAAGAAAAAGTAAAATAATCCTGTTCACTTCAAAAACAAGAGACGATTCATATTATCAGCATATAATGGCAAAATGATCCTGGGCAGAGTAATCGTATTATGGTAATCTGAGATAAAGAAAATTATAACATTAGAATTAGAAATGGAATATTAAATGTCCAAATTGCTTAATTTTTACTTCTAGGACAGTTATTTGAACTGAAACTTTAAAATTTGTGTATATTTTTCCTTGATTCTATGGTTTAGAACTTCTGCCTCCAGAAAGGTCTAAAATACAAACTTGACCATGTCGTATCTCTGCCTAAAAGACTTGTGCTAAATAGTATACAAAATTAAATTCTGAAAAAAGTATAATTTTGATATACTGTAATTACACCCTCTATTACTTTGCAGTTCAATCTTTCATTTTGTAGAAAATTGTTATGTGTTAGTCCATTCTTGCATTGTTGCAAAGAAGTACCTAAATCTGGGTGATTTATAAGGAAAAGAAATTTGATTGGCTCATGGTTCTGTGGGCTTTATAGGAAGCATGGTGCTGGCATCTGCTTCTGGTGAAGCATCCGGAAGCTTCCAATCATGGCAGAGGTGAAGGGGAGACAGCATGTCACGTGGATGAACGAGAGCAAGAGAAAGAGAAGGGGAAGGTCCCTAACTCTTTTAAACAACCAGTTCTTTGGTGAACTAAGTGAGCAAGAACTCACTCATCACCAAGGAGATGGTGCTAAGCCATTCATGAGGGATCCGTTCCCATGATCCAAAAACTCCCACCAGGCTCCACTTCAACACTGGGGATTGCATTTAAACATGAGATTTGGAGGGGACAAATATCCAAACCATATCATGTTATTTTATGCAAAACAGTAATTCTCTAAAGTACTGAGCAGATTTTTAGTTAACATGAACACATAATTGATTAGTTTTTCATAGGATTTTATTGTCATTGGCACTGTTCTAGGCTACTCATACAAGACAGACAAGGACTATGCTTTCTGAGGGTCTGTATTCTAGGGGCCTTGGAAAATGGGATAAACAAAATAATAAAATACTAACTAGATAGTGATGTCTTTTTCTTTTATATTACCAATAAAACGTACATACTTTCACAGGAGACTGCAGTGTATAGTGTCACCAACCATTAGTCCAATGATCTTTCATCCCAGAACACAACTGTGTCCAGCACAAATTGAGGAGCTTCCCAACCATGTTCCCACTCCTGGCTTATGGGTATCTTGGAGCATTGTATACACACAGGATAGTCAGATGTGGGCCATGCAAAGTGTGAATCTAGCAGTTGAGGCCTGGTGTAGATGGAGTAAGAGTTCTTTAGCTCTAAAAGGATAACAAACTGGAAGAGATTATTCAGATGTTAAAACAGTGCACCAAATGTAATATGTACAAAACTGAGTTCCTTATTCCCTCCTTTTTTTTTCCTTCTTATGAGTCTTCCTCATCTTACTTAATAGAAATTCTATCTTTCAGGCCAGAAGCTATAACTTTATCTTGACTCTTCTGTTTATCTTACACTCACCCACATTGGCAAATTCAACCATTTCTGCTTTAAAATAGATCCAGACTCTGATCATTTCTTACCACCTCCTATGCTACCATCCTGGTCCAAGTCACTCTCAACTCTTGCTTTGGTTTTATAATGGCCTCTTCACAGGTTTCTCTGCTTCCATTCTTTTCCTGTGTCTATGTCAATAGAGTAGCCTGAGCCATCTTATTAAAACATGTCTAGTACATTTTAAAATACAAGGCATATCACTCCTCTGTTCAAAATGCTGTAATTGCCATTCACCTCACTCAGTGAAGGCCAAATTAATTTTGTTAACCTTACAAGGGTTTTCATAATCTCTAATAGGATCTTACCCAGTCACTTCTCTGACTTCTTATCCTATTCACTTTGTTTTCAACACAAATATGCCTCTAATAATAGGTCAAGCAGCCTCCCACCTGGTCCCTTTGCACCAGCTGTGCCCTTAGGCTGGAATGCTCTTTGCTCAGATATCCACATGTTTTTGCTGCCTCCTTTCCTTCCTGTCTTCACTCGTATGCCACATTTTCAGTGACGCTTTCCTCAACCAATTGAAAATGTCAATGCCCATCGCTTTCTGTTTTATATTTTTCTCTTGATGATCATAATTTTCTAGCATGTATATCTTTACTTATTTACTTTGTGTATTGTCTGCACTTTTGTCTAGAACCTATGCTCCATAAAAGATGTGCCTTTTCTATTTTGTTTTTCTGTATCACCATTGCCTAGAACATAATAAATATTCAATAATTAATGAAAGTGGTTTTAAGAATGAAATCATTTCCTTTGCAGCAACATGGATGCGGCTGGAGGCCATTATCCTAAGCAAATTAAGGAACAGAAAACCAAATACCACATGTTCTCACTTACAAGTGGAAGCTAAACACTGGGTATTCATAGACATAAAGATGGCAGTAATAGACACTGGGGACTACTGGGGTGGGGAGGGAAGGGGGCAAGGGTTGAAAAACTATTGGATCACTACCTGGGTGACAAGATCATTTGTACCTCAAACCTCAGCATCATGCAATATACCCATGTAACAAACCTGCACATGTACCCCCTGAATCTAAACTAAAAGTTAAAATTATATATTTAAAAAAGGAAAGTTGTTTTAGAATAAGCTCTGGTTGTAGTAGGTGGACAAAAACTCAACTGACTTTTCATGTGTGTAATGTAGCAAAGGAAGAAAAACAAAACAGTTTATTTTCCTTATTAAGCAGACCAAATGATTACTATTGTTTAACCACTTGGGTGCTGCATAAATCGAATTATGATTTTAAAAAAAAACAACCAATGCTTAGAAAGAAAGCATTTGTTGCCTTAAATATATGCCCCTACTCAGCATTTTAAAGTCATGAAATCTTCCCCAACTGCATAAAAATTGAACTGTAATGCCCACAAATTGCTCCTAGTTTCTACTCTTAATCATATTTGACCTACTTTACACAGTACTTTTCTAGTTCTTATTGATTTTTCTGTCTCAGGCACACTTTCCACTTAGAACTTCAAATCATACTTGGCTCTGGCATCCAACACCAACAATCCTTCTTGGCCTCCGCTGGTCATGCCATCAACAGTGCCCCAGAATAAATATCTCGCCTCCACAGCCTGCGCCCTGGTGCTGCCTCACAGCATGGCCCATGCATAGGGAAACAGTTTAGTATTTGTGCATCCATGTGTCTTGGACCAGGAAATTGAAGGATTCTTTTAAAGCATACCTTAGTATGTAGATAGACTCTGCATTTCTGAAAAATTTAAATTTTGTGCATATTAATAATTAAGGGTTCTGAAAAGGAACCAACATTTTTACCTTTTTACTAACACACACAGAAATAAAAAGTCAGGTCCGCAAACACAGTCCTGTTGTTTGCTGACCTCATGAAATGTGATGGATATAAGAATTCTGCTGTTCCTGCTCTCTTCTGTTGCCAACCAGCCTCTTACTGTGCCACATGAGCTTCCTGCCCTGTGCCTGGGCCCCAATTATTTCTCTCTCACTAGGGCTCTGATGTGGAGTTTTCTTAGCCACCAAAAAATAAAACTTCAAATGAGGCAATGAAATAATAACCTTGATATGTGGAAAGAAATGCATATTTCTAACATTCTTATGAATGAATTTTCAACATGGGCAACTTTATCTTGCTATCAGTAGGCATTGTGCCAGGACTGTGGTTATATATTTAAATACGAGGAAATTTGCTTATAATAATAACAGGTGTTCTAAAGAACAGTGATGGTGCCAGGAGAGGAAAAGAAGTATCAGAGAAAAGAACTTCCCAAAGAGAAATACAAATAACATAATTAGGATTTTCTAGACTTTTCATATGCCTTTTTTAGTACATATCAATATTTTTCTTTCTTTTTGACTTTTATCAATAGAAAGAAATTAAACTGAATTTTTAAAAGGGGCCTACCATTTCTAAGAACTATGGAGCTTTGAGGCTTCTATAGGTATGGTGACATTTGCCACTGAATCTTACACGTGAGCCATTCATAGAATGGCCACATAAATTATCATCGTAACTGATGTACTCTTGAGAGTGAAATATTGGGAATATCCATATGATTGTCCTGGCCATTTCCCAAGGCCTTTACCAAAAAGAAGCAAGACAGGCAGTGTTTACCAAGAACCTTACAAAATTATTTGAAAGGCTACACACTCCAATTAGGTTGTAGGCCCTTAAAAAGAGACAGAATTCTAAAATTTATATCCCATAAAACCATTATGAGAAATAGATTCATGGCACTACCAATGCCACTTATAGGAAGCTCTATCTCATGTGATTAGATATTTGTAGTGATAAAATATTTTTTCACTTAAATTTGATGTTTACAGATGTGTCAGAAGACAGAGGTAAATTTTACATTGAAAAATTCAATCTAGTGATGTTTTCTTTATTCATTTCTTTCTAGTTCATGTAACTAAAATTATATATTTTAGGGTGAGTTGCTGGTGCTTCATTTTGGAAATTAGCAGGGTATAAATGATAGGTATGTGTTACTGGGTATCTATGTAGTGTATATACTGGAGTAAAGTTCAGAACTCTTACAGCACATACAAAACAATTGTCATGTCAAATTCTGGCCTACAAGTCTGTGTACTATATCTGTTTCTGTTGAATGTAAAATAAAATGCCAAATTTCTACAAAATTATGCTTTTGTCTGTGGATAGACATGTCAAGGTAGAAGTTTTTACCTAAACGCAAAGTCACACACACATAATCTTCCTTCAGTTTTCAAAGATTTTCTGGAACATAAATCTTAAATTAGATTTCTATCAGGTAACAGTTTAACAATAGTAAGTCAATTCATCCTGGGATAGCCCTAATAGAAATACCAGTTTTCACATCTGGATTAAATGAGTTTTCTTCCCTTCTGCTCATGTATTTCCAGTCCCTTTTTTCTCCGAATCATCTTTGGTATACAGTTTCTACTAGCCCCTTAACTGCCCAGAAAATTACTGCCCTGAATTTCCTATTTTAGGGACGTGTTGGCCTCATTTTAATGTCTTAACTGGTCCCCAATTAATTTTCTTTTCTCAACCCGTCTCTTTCTTCAACTTTCATTCTCAATCCCAGTCCATATTTGTAACAAAAAATATTATTTGAACCTCATGTCTTTAATCATGTTTCTTCCAAAATAATAAAAAAAAAAGTGGCTGAAGTATGCTTTTACATTGGCTAATAAGGTTCGGCCTAGCAAGTATTATGATTTTTCTATACTATCTTTGCAACATCTATATTTTGACAGTTGCTTATAATTTTCTAGAAGATTGGAATCCAACATTTTACTATTTTAAGAAATTTTTATATTTTTAAAATTTTACTCTTGACGAATAATTGTCAATTGTCTATGGGGCACAATATGAAGTTTTGATATATTTACATTGTAGAGTAATTAAATTAATTAACATTTATCATTTCATGTTTTTACATTTTCATGTGTGGTACAGACCAACGTATTTTATATATTACAGTAAGTATTTTTAAACAGATTTACTGAAGTATAAATGACATACAATAGACTTCTCATTTTTAAGTGTTCAGTTTTTATGTTATAACATCTGTATAGATCTGTGAAATTATCATAATGAACCTATGAACATGATGAACATATCTGCCATTCCCAAAAGTTTCTTTATATTCCTGTTATGCCCCACCCTTCATCCTTGTCACCTAAACCCAGGCTGAAAGTGATATGTTCGTAGTCACTATGGATTAGTTTGCGTTTTATAGAATTTTATTTATACGGAATATGAATTCTTACTGTCTGGCTTCTTTAATGCAGTATAATTATGTAGAGATTCATCTATATTGTGTGTGTATCAATAGATTGTTCCATTTTATTGCTGAATAGTATTCCATTGTATGGATGCACCAACATTTGTTGATGGGTATTTGGGTAGTTTTGGCTAATCCAATAGTGCTATAAACATTCACATTTGATATGGTTTGGCTGTGCCCGCTCCTAAATCTCATCTTTAATTCTCATGTGTTGTGGGAGGGAGCTGGTGGGAGTTAATTGAATCATGGGGGCAAATCTTTCCCATGCTGTTCATGTGATAGTGAATAAGTCTCATGAGATATGATGGTTTTACAAAAGAGGAGCTCTCCTGCATGAGCTCTCTCTCTCTTTGCCTGCTGCCATCCATGTAAGACATGACTCGCTCCTCCTTGCCTTCCACCATGATTGTGAGGCTTCCTCAGCCATGTGGAACTGCAAGTCCTTTAAACCTCTTTCTTTTGTAAATTGCCCAGCCTTGGGTATGTCTTTATCAGCAGCATGAAAACAGAGTAATACAGTAAATTGGTACCAGTAGAGTGGGGCACTGCTGAAAAGATACCCAACAATGTGAAAGCAATTTTGAAACTGGGTAACATGCAGAGCTTGGAACAGTTTGGAGGGCTCAGAAGAAGACAGGAAAATGTGGGAAAGTTTGGAACTTCCTAGAGACTTGTTGATTGGCTTTGCCCAAAATGCTGATAGCAATATTGACAATAAAGCCAGGTGAGGTGGTCTCAGATGGAAATGAGGAACTTGTTGGGAAGCGGAGCAGAGGGGACTCTTGTTATGTTTTAGCAAACAGACTGGTGGCTTCTTGCCCCTGCCCTAGAGATTTGTGGAACCTTGAACTTGAGAGAGATGATTTAGGGCATCTGGCAGAAGAAATTTTTAAGCAGCAAAACTTAAACAGGTGCTCTTAAAGGCATCCAGTTTTAAAAGTGAAATAGAGCATAAAAGTTTGGAAAATTTGCAGCATGACAATGTGATAGAAAAGAAAAATCCCATTTTCTAAGGAGAAATTCAAGCCAGCTGCAGAAATTTGAGTAAATAACAAGGAGCTGAATGTTAATCACTGAGATAATGGGGAAAATGTCTCCAGGGCATGTTGGAGACATTTGTGGTAGACCCTCTCATCACAGACCCAGAGGCTTAGGAGGAAAAAATGGTTTTGTGGGCCAGGCACAGGGTCCCTCAGCTGTGTGCACTCTAGGGACTTGGTGTCTTTCATCTCAGTCACCCCAGCCATGACTAAAAGAGGCCAATGTACAGCTCAGGCTGTTGCTTCAGAGAGTGGAAACCCTAAGCCTTGGCAGCTTCTACATGGTGTTGAGCCTGCCAGTGCACAGAAGTCAAGAATTGAGGTTTGGGAACCTCTGCCTAGATTTCAGAAGATGTATGAAAACTACTGGAAGCCCAGGCAGAAGTTTGCTGCAGGGGTGGGTCTCTCATGGAGAACCTCTGCTAGGGTAGTGCAGAAGGAAAGTTTGGGGTCAGAGCCCCCACACAGAGTCCTCACTGGGGCACTGCCTGGTGGAGCTGTGAGAAGAGGGCCACTGTCCTCCAGACCCCAGAATGGTAGATCCACCAACAGCTTGCACCATGTACCTGGAAAAACTGCAGATGCTCAACACCAGCCTGTGAAACCAAAGCCACAGGGGCAGAGCTGCCTGGGGCTGTGGGAGCCCACCTCTTGCATCAGCATGACCTAGATGTGAGACATGCAGTCTAAGGAGATCATTTTGGAGCTTTAAGATTTGACTGCCCTGCCGGATTTTGGATTTCCATGGGGCCTGTAGCCCCTTTGTTTTGGTCAATTTCTCCCATTTGGAATGGCTGTATTTACCCAATGCCTGTACCCCCATTGTATCTGGGAAGTAACAATCTGCTTTTGATTTTACAGGCTCATGGGCACGAGGGACTTGCCTTGTCTGGGATGAGACTTTGGATTGTGGACATTTTAGTTAATGCTGAAATGAGTTAGGACTTTGGGGGACTGTTGTGAAGGCATGATTGGTTTTGAAATGTGAGGACATGAGATTTGGGAGGGGCCTGGGCAGAATAATGTGTTTTGGCTGTATCCCCACCCATATCTCATTTTGAATTCCCATGTGTTATGGGAGGGTCCCAGTGGGAGGTAACTGAATCATGGGGGCAGGTCTTTCCCATGCTGTTCTGTGATAGTGAATAAGTCTCATGAGATATCATGGTTTTAAAAAGGGGAGCTCCCCTACACAAGCTCTCTCTCTTTGCCCACTGCCATCCATGTAAGATGTGACTTGCTCCTCCTTGCCTTCTGTGATGATTGTGAGGCCTCCCCAGCCACGTGGAAGAGGTCCATTAAATCTCTTTCTTTTGTAAATTTCCCAGTCTTGGGTATGTCTTTATCAGCAGCATGAATACGAACTAATACAATATTCAAGTATTCTTTGTGTACATATGCTCTGTTTTCATTTCTCTCAGGTAAATATTTAGAAGTGGAATGATGTATGTTTAAATTTTAAGAAAATGAAACCTTGTTTTCCAAATTTGCTATGCAATTTTACATTCCAAACAGCAGTGAATGAGTGTAACAGTGGCTCTGCATCCTTACCAAGATGTGGTATAATCATTCTTTGACATTTTAGCTATTCTAATAGGTGTGCAGTGGTGTCTGATTAGGGTTTTCATTTCTATTTCCCTAATGTGTAATGTTGAGCATTTTTGCATTTGCCTATTTACTATTTTCACATCTTCTATGGTGAAATGTCAGTTCAAATTGATTGGCTTTTTTGTTTGTTTTTATTGAATTGTTTGCATTCTTGTTATTGACTTTTGAAGATTATTTGTATATTTATACTGGATACAAGTTGTTTATCAGAGATATGACTAGAAAATATGTTCTATGAATCTTTACCTTTTATTTCATTCTCTTAACTGTGTCTGGTAGAGTACAGTGCTTAATTTTGAAGAAGTTCAAATCATTAATTATTCTTGTATAGTTTAGCTTTGGTTTCATATCTAAGAAATATTTTTCTAAAACAATGTCACAAATATTACTTGTCAATTTTCTTCTAGAAGTTTTTGTAAATTTAGATTTTACATTTAGGTCTATGATCCATATTTTTAAACTTTTGTAATATGGTGTTTGATGTAGAGAGGTTCTTTTTTATTAGCATATAGAAACCCAATTTTTTCCAGCATGATTTGTTAAAAACAACTATTCTTTTACCATTGAATTGTATTTGCATTTTTAAAAAAACAGTTGATCAGATATATTAGGATATATTTCTGGACTGCCTATTCTACTCCAGTTATCTATTTTCCTACTTTAAGATCAATGCCATGTTATCTGTATTACTGACACATTTTAATTCTTGAAGTTAGGTAGTCAAAATCCTCCAAAATTACATTTTCTCCAAAATTGTGTTAGCTATTCTAGGTACTTTGTATTTTCATTTACACTGAAAAATCAGTATGTCAATTAGAAAACTAAGCTCATTGGATTTCCGTTTAGATTGCACTGAATCAGTAGAAAAACTCGAAGATAACTGACAATCTTAACAAGTTAAGTCCCCTATCCATGGATGTGGTACATTTCTCCATTTGGTTAGCCTTGTTTAATTCCTCTCAGCAATGGTTTATAGTTTTCTGTGTATAGGTCTTATACATTTTTGGGTCAAATTTATCAATAAAATTTAATATATTTTATGATTTTGAAAAAAATACTTTTTTACTAGTTGCAAATTCCAATTCTTCATTATAGGTACATAGAATTACTACCTTTTTTCCTACTATATAACCTGTATTAAGCAACCCTGCTAAACTTACCTATTAGTCTTAATAGATTTTTGTAGATTCCAAAGAACTTTTTGCATAATCATATCTAGAATACAAATAAAGATAGTTTTATTTCTTACTTTCCAATTCTGATGTATTTTATTTCCTGTTTCCTGGCTAGAACTTGTAGCATAATGTTGAATAGAAGTGTTGAGATTAGACATCTTTAACATAAGGGGAAAGCAATTAGTTAAACATGTTGTTAAACATAAAGGGAAAGCAGTTAGTTTTTCATTGTGAAGTATGATGTTAGCTACGGATTTTTTCATAGATGCGTTTTGTCAGACATAGGAAGTTTCTGTCCCCTTTTAGTCCCTTCTATTCCTAGTTTACTGAAGGTTTTATTAGAAATGAATGTTGAATTTTTGCAAATGTTTTTTCTTCATTTATTTACATGATTATGTGTTTTTTAAATGTTTGAGTCATTTAAAACAATGAACAATTTCAATTAATTTTGAATGTTTAACCAACCTTGTCTTTCTAGGATACAGTGCATTAGTCATAATATAACTTTGTATTTGATTTGCTAAAGTATATTGGTTTGGTAAACTGTCATTTTTTTTCTCCCCCTCCCTTCCCCTCTATGTGCATAATTTTAAAAATTGTGTTATAATGTAATATAATATTGTGTGTAATCGGTGATAAGGAAGAGACAATCTGATTTGCTTGTTTTGAGGGTCAAGTTTGTATTTGTTTGCATATTTTAAGCAATGCTCTTATTTTATTCTGGACCAGTGCTTGAATTGCTAAGCTGCTAACAAGTTCAGATACAATTTATTGTTTCTAACTGTATGGGCTATCTAAGCATAGAGAAACTATTTTATTTTAGTATGCCATATTCAAAGGAGAAATGATGAAAAGTTTAAGAACATTTATTAAAAGATAAGTAAAATATTTATTTATATCTTTATAGGTGTGCAGTGGTATCTTATTGTGGCTTTCATTTGTATTTCCCTAATGAGTAATCATGTTGAGCATTTTTGCATGTGCCTATTTACTGTTTGTGCATCTTCTATGGTGAAATGTCAGTTCAAATTGATTGGCTGTTTTGTTTTTATTGAATTTATTGTTTTTATTGTTTGCATTCTTATTAAATTTTGAAGATTCAATATCTAGATACATATCAATATCTAGATAAATAGAATAGTGAGTATTAACAAACTGATTTAAAATCAGACAGACTGTATTTTATGGAATGTTACAATACAGGATAACAAATCTCAGGCAATATTATAGGCACAATTTAAATATCTAAATAATGCCATCATTTAAATGCTCATAAAGACATGAATGCAAGTCTCAAGTTGAAGTAGATGATACCTTAAGGTTACTTATAGTTCAAAGACCTGTAATGCCATGAGTTAGTGAAAAGAGCAACTAAATCCTATGTTAATGTAATAGAAACTCCAATGTCTTGCTACATGAAATAGATGGTAATTAGATAATGATTATAAAGGAATTGTTCTATTGCATCATCATTTTCATGATTTTTTTTAATAAGAGTAATTTTGCATGGAATTGTGTATATGCTAGATGTTTATTCACTGGCCTTTTGCAATTTAAGTTTATATAGTCAGAACCAATATTGCTTTATTAAGGAAACAGATTGTTACTCAATAGATGGTTCAGCCTTAATGTCTATGATTGTTTAATTTCCTTGATTTCATTTTCCTTAATTTAATTTTGCTCCTCTTTCACATTCAAATATGGAGTACTGCATGAAACACTACCTAAAGACAAAAAGATGCCAAGTCAAATCATTGGATAAAGCAATATGAAACACAAAAGTGGTACATGCCTCACTAGGGAATTCCCCTCAGAAATTAGAGACACAAAGTGAATTTGTCCTAGAAATGAAGAATAGAGCACAAAACGAGACGATAGGAGTCTTCTTTGATTATGTTTCAAGTCAAAGAATGAAAACAGCAAAAGTTTAAAAATGAGAATAGCTTTTATTATTGAAACATTTTCTCTTTTGGCCTGATTTCTACAGTGATGCTAGATGCATTTCCTTTTGCAGCTTCATGTTTACTACTAGGTACAGATGATGTTTGAAACTCCACAGTGCCAAAACCAGAAATCTCTAAGGGCATTGTGGAATGCTTATCCTCTGGCCTACCATATTAATTTTCAGCCATCATATTGCTCATAGAGTTATATAATTAGTCCATACTTGGAACAAGACTTAGGCAATTTTGATTACCTCTAAGATTTGTTGAGAAATAATTTAATCAGAATTCAACAAATATAACAATATATTAAGTATAAATGTTTAAGTAGTGATAGTTGGATATTTGGATTTATTAAAGAGAAGACTTATTCATGACATTTGTTAAAGTTTGATAAGATAGCCAATTCGGGGGGACTATCAAGATAGGTAGAGAAAGTCACAATGGAGTTTTACAGAGGGGAAAGACATTGAGCTCCACTCCAAATAAAAGGAAGAAAAGTGGGAATGTATAGTGAAGGAGTAGGGTGGGTAGGGAGGTCAGTGGACAGAACATTACTAAGAGGATGTGATGGTTAATACTGAGTGTCAACTTGATTGGATTGAAGGATGCAAAGTATTGATCCTGGGTGTGCCTGTGAGGGTGTTGCCGAAGGAGAGTAACATTTGAATCAGTGGGCTGGTAAAGTTCGACCCACCCTTAATCTGGGTTGGCACCATCTAATCAACTGCCAGCACGGCCAGGATATAAAGCAGGCAGAAAAATGTGAAAAGGCTAGAGTGGCTTAGCCTCCCAGCCTACATTTTTCTCCCATGCTGGATGCTTCCTGTCCTTGAACATCAGACTCCAAGTTCTTCAGCTTTGGGACTCACACTGGCTTCCTCGCTCGTCAGCCTGCAGATGGCCTATTGTGGGACCTTGTGATCATGTGAGTTAATACTACTTAATAAACTCCCCTTTATATATATATGTATATCCTATTAGTTATGTCCCTCTAGAGAACCCTAACTAATACAGAGGACATGTCAGGAGTAAGGGGGATTCTGGCTAAACTGGCCTAACAAGATTCTTGCTGCAGGCAACAGGGTGATCAGACATCACTTGGAGGGTGGGGGAGGAAGAAGAACTTGATTCGATATTGAGGATGATCAGATATCAAGGGTGAGGGATTCTGGTTAAACTGACGTAGTAGGAGCCTTGCTAAAATTGTACAATACAGAGACAAATATGAAAGCCCAAAAGGTAGGGCATAGTTGAAAAAAAAGTTCAGAGGAGTCTGACAGAGTTTGGTGTAAAAGATAATCTTTGACAGGTTATAAAACAAATAAAGCTATATAAAAATGACATCGCACTTAGAAATATTAAAACCACCTTTGCAAAAATTAGGAAAGTGGAAGAAATCTGACCTTATCAATTCCATCTTACTTCTAGCCTCCAAGCTGCTCTTGCTCATTCATGGCCAAGCTAACTATGGGAGGAATTTGGTTTATAGCTTAACTTTGAAACAAGGATGATAACAGCCCCTTTCCAAAACAAACCCTCTCCTTGCTTAGAGATCAGACCACCTTTGTAAAATTGACAAACCAGCCACCAGGTTAGAAATTATGGCTCAGGAGTCATGCAACTGGAGGCCATAAGATTCCTAACCTTCCCAATTGCTCCTATAGATTAACATCACTATTGTAAAACCTAAGATTAGTTTGAAGCATTTTTCTGACCCTGCCTTCTGATTAACCAGCTGGTTCCACCCAGACTGGTAATTGGCTCATCTGTTCTTGGTTCTATATTTAAATTGTATATGTGCCACTTACTAAGAGTACTCTGGCAAAATATGTAATTATTTAACATTGGGAAAAATATCTAATTTATTTAAGCAACAGTTTTCTCATGTGGGAAGTGGTTTGATAACAATGTCTCTCTTTTGGATTTCTATTGAGAATGAAATATTTTATATAAAGCACTTAGCATAGTTATTGATATATAATAGGCACTCCAAAGATTCAAGCTGTTCTGCAGATGATTTGTAGAATGAAGTTAATGGATGATGATGTAAACCAAGAATTCAAGAAAAAAGAAAATGGAGGAAACAAAATATCAGTCCTAAAGGATAACAAAGTTGCTATGTCTGAGAATAAAAATTTACTCTGAGATCCCTGACAATGCAGACAAAAAGGAGCCAAGACAAATTTATGATCATCTTCATTATACGAAAGGGGGAAGCATGCCAGTTTGTCAGAAGAAAGGTAATTACTTTTGATATATTCTGAAAAAAATTTCACTCAAGATTTCATATTATGGACATTGAGTGGCATAATGGGTTGTTTTATTATGAACATAGAAGTAGAGTTATTAGATCATTCTTGTGGCATGGTTTCTTTAAAGTTGAAGACATGATATTACAGAGGTGGTGATGCTGTGAAGAGCTAGGCTATTGTGTTTCAAGTACCAGGACTAACTCAGCCTAGGGTTAGCATGAATTATGCCTACAGAAGGATATCCACCAGGATTCCCAAAGGCTTGCTCTCAAATCTGGAAGATTATTAGCATCATCTGGGAAACTTTAAGAAGTACGGATTCCTAGGCTCATTACAGATTGTGATTTTTGTGGATTGTGAATAGGCCTAGGAATATGCTTTTTTAAAATAAGCCTTCTAGATGGAGCTGACAGTTAATTCAATTTGGAACTATTGTTTCCCTAAATTTCATCCCTAAATATTCTTTCACCTAGGCTTTTGTTAAGCATTAAAAATTAGACATGAGATCTTATTTTCTGATTGCTTACATCTTATATTGCTGATTTAGGAAAGATTATTATGTTGCAAGACTACACAACCATGGACAGTGTTGGTTGTCCAATATGATAGCTGAACAGCTGAGATCATTTTTTTCTGATGGATTTCACTTGCATGAGAATTTATTTGATCATGTAGGCAAAATGAGATTCTTCTCACAAGGGAGCTCCAGAGCCTGTTCAATATCTGGACAAGTGATTGATGGAGACCTTAAAATTACACCCCTTAGAATGTATCAGATATTGTGATACTTTAGAAAAATCATCAAGGCAGGTGCTGCATGTAACCTGTCATCACTACAAAATTATAAAACTCAGAGTGCCCCCGTGGATTGTTTGATTCTATATTTCAATTTCTCCTGAGGAGCCTGCCAGGATGAATTAGATGCTACATGTACCCATAGTTAAACAAAGAAGTTGGGAATAACTCCTTGTTAAGTTTTTATCAGGTGTGAATGAAAGAAGTTAGTAAATTTACTCTTTGTGAAATGCTGAAATATTGCAGAAATTTATAGTCCATTTAAGGAATCGGTACTTAACAGAGTGAAGGTGTACTGATCCATAGAGAGAATCTAAACAAAGACTCATTTTCTCTAATCCATAGCAGAAAGAAAGGAAAAATTTTAGAATAAGTGAGTAGAACGTTTGGCTTTTAATTGGCAAAATTGAGGCCAGTAAATTGTTTGCTGACTTTTATGTGTCAAATATAAATTCACAGATGATGTTACTTCAACATTGTTTTGAAAAAATAGCATACATATTTTACTCTTATAGCTGAATCAAATGTTAATTCTTACTATGTTTTTTTCCTGTTATTTGACTATCAGAAACTCTCTTGTTTTGTACTTTAAAACGTGCATGTTGGAGATCAAAGTTGGGAAGTGGAAAGGAAATTCATGAGAAATACACTATGTCTTATTGAAATTGAGTTTTCCTCTTAGAAGTTCTTCTATTTAAAGCATTCCTCAGAAGTCTGATGCTTTAGTTTTCAGAGGTTTGGTTTATTTTCAGGGTTGCATCATTCCCTAAAAGGGCATATGGTTATTCTGGAAACTCTGTGAAGTGGAAAGAGTCTGGACTTTGGTGTCAGATTAAACTGGATTGAATCCTTACTCTGACACTTACCAGGTGTGAAACATTTCACAATTTATTCCATTTTAATTTGGGGAAGATGCAAGTCTTTGTGGTCACTGTGACTACTAAATAGAAAAATATATGTAAAATGCCTTGAATATCATAAGCAATTAATAAATTTAGTTTTCTTTCCTCAGGTACTGTTTCCCTTCATGGAAAACTTTTAAAAGCATCTCTATAGGGACTTTTGATCCCAACAATATTAAAATCTTATCCAGTGTTAATTTAAATATTGTTGTTTTTTACTTCATTTGTAGCATACATGACTTTCAGAGCCATTTTGTAAAATGTTTAGGTAATCTCTTCTGATTCAAGAATATTTAAAAAGTCTCCTAAAATTAATTTATTGCCTGAAAACTCAATTTATTGAAGTTATCTTTGTGGGTTGCATTTTGAAAGCTCTGCAATTTTCGGAGCCCCATATCTCTTCATCACCAGAAACATATGTACATATAATTTCTCTGTCCTTGTCTTTACTTAAACACTTGATCATAGGACCAAGGAACAAGATTACCTCTACCTTACTATATTTCTTAAGTGGCCAGATGACTGCCCACCCATAGAAGAAATTATGAAAACTCTTAAAATCCTTCAGTTATTACCCTAGATTCTATATGACATTGACAGGCATTAATAAACACTTATTATAAATATAAAAATATCATTGATTATTCATTACACAGGAAGAAAAGATATTGGATTTCAAATTTAAGTATAACCAGAATATTAGCACCACATTTACCTATTAGTTATTTAACATACCCAGTCACTACCCATCTCTAAGCCTCAGCATTTTTATAACCATATGATGAGGTATATATTATCATTATGCCCATTTTACAGACCAAGAAACTGTATTTGAAATGCAACTTAAGCCACTTGGCACTTGCCACTTGTTGCTAATTGGACACTTGTAGAGTCCAATTAACAATAGTGAGGTCTGGCATAAAGAAAGTGATTTTTTATTCCAAAGCTAGCTTAGTGGAAGTACAGGCTTCCTGCTTAAGGGTGCTGCTTCACTTTTGGAGCAGAAAGCAAGCACTTTTAAACTGGACTGAACATGAGAAGCACGGTTGGGGGGGCGGTAGGTGAGCTGGCAGGGGATCTGTGTATCAGCTTGGTGCCTTGTCTACCAGCCAGTCAAGCCGGTGCCTGCTGGCATCTTTGTGGGCAGGCATATTTTGGATGTAAATTGACTGTTATCTCTTGAGGCAACCTCGTGGTAGGTGAGAGTTCATTTCTGAAGCTGCTAAGCACATAGTTAGATGAACTTGCCCTGTAGCAAGTGACTGGTGAAAGGGAGGTAAAAGGCTATATTTGCATTTCTAAAGGACTAAGTAGGAAGTGGGGAAAAGCAGGAAAGAGAAGAGAGAGAGAGAAAAAATAAATGGTCTCTTTGAAAAATAGGCGCTACTAGTTGTTAAACAAGTTTAGTGACAGTAACCTAGCTAGGCAGACATCATCAAGATGGCTGTCTAGAGGTGCCCAGTGCTCATCTTCTCTATAAAGCAGGACACAAACAATAAGTAAACTGTGAGTAGAGTGTCTAAGGAGGAATACTGGAATTAGGAAGTGATGAAGACCTAAAGCATGAAAACTTGGGATGGCAGAATAAAGAAGGCAGTGAAGCACCTGGCCAAGATCAGTTCAGAACCCAAAGCATCTTCCCTTTGTGGGGGAAAAGGTAAGCAGGAGATTCCCAACAGCTCCTATTACTAGAACAGAAACCTGAAATCCTAGCTAAAGGAGAGCCCCCACAGTTCTTCCAGGCCCTGAGCCCAATATAGGAAGCTGCCTGGAGTCCATATGGTTGCATTGCCTAAGAAAAGGAGCCCTTTCTGGGTTCTCTCCACTCCCAGGGACCTAAGCTACTATGGCAGATGCCATTTTGTGAACAGGGCCACTGTTAGAGTGCATCTTGCCTTGGGGGCCAATAGCCCTTGAATCTCCACATTTCTGAGGCCTTACCATCATCCCACCATGCCCACACAAAAGGCATGGTGTACAATCAAGTGGTGCCATGACCCCAGCTAGCCCCAGCAGTACAACCATGACACCAGCACTTAAGCCTATGCAGCTCCCTGCACTCTAAGAAGCAGGCAGTACAGCACAGTGGTGAGACAGACCCTAAGGTAGGAGAATTGATGCACACAGACCCCAGGGCCCAAGGACCATCCCATCCAGCACTCATCATTGCCAGCAATGCCGCCTCCATGACCAACAGAGCCAATGTGACTGGTGTGTGCCCCCACCAGTTCCTGAGAACCTGCTCACTCAGTGGCCCCCACCCACAGAAAAGCCATATTACCATCTCCACAAAAACATATAGTTTAGGCCACTGAGGCACTTGCAGACACCAGTGTCATCGATTATAGAAAAATGAATCACATGGAAACTGCACTATTGTACCAACCCCAAACCAAAGCCAAAGCACCCTACTCAATCAACAATATAGGGTACATCTATAGGGAAGAGTCTTTCCCTTCAAAAGTTACTCTATAAAATTGGAAGAGACATATGTTCTACCAGATTTGCAGATATCAATGTAGGGACACAAGAAACATGAAAACACAAGAAAGCATAACAGCTCCAAAGAACACTATAATTCCCCAGTTATACATCCAAAACAAATCTATGCAATACATGAAAATAAATGCAAAATAATGGTCTTAAGGAAACTCCATGAGATACAAGAGAACACAGATAATTGTACTGAATCAGAAAAACAATTCATGATGTGAATGAGAAATTCAAGAAGATATTGTAGATATCATAGAAAAATCCAAACAGAAATCTTGAAGCTGAAGAATTTAATGAATGAAGTAAAAATTACAACTGATAGCATCAACAGACTAGATTAAGCAGAAGAAAAATTTTCTGGACTTGAAGACAAGTCTTTTGAAATAACTCAGTGACATACCAAAAAAAGAAAAAAATAATAAAATTTAAAATGCCTGTAAGACATATGGGACACCATTACATGAACAAATATTTGTGTTAGGGGAACTTCAGAGGAGAAAAGATGGGAATAGGCATAAAAAACGTATTTAACGAAGTAAATGCTTAACACTTACCAAGTCTTGGAAAATATATGGACATTTAGATCCAGGAAGCTCATTGGTTCCCAAATAGATGCAAAACAAAATGTTTCTCTCTGAGGCACATTATAGTCGAAGTATCAAAAGTCAAAGACAAAGAGAATTCTAAAAAGAGTAAGAGAAAAGCATCAAGTTAAATATAAGGGAATCCACATTGGACTAATACCAGATTTTTTTATTTCCCAAAAAGAAACATTACAGGCTAGAAGAAAAGGGGATGATATATTCAAAGTACTGAAGGGAAAAAACCCGCCAGCCAAAAAATACTATACCCAGCAAAAGTATCTCACAGAACTGAAGGATAAATAAAGCCTATTCCAGACAAACAAAAAATGAAGGAATTCATCACGACTATACTAGTCTTACAATAAATGATTAAGGGGTTCTACATTGGAAGTACAAGAATGATAGTTACTATTATGACAACAAACGAATGTACAAAACTCAATGATAGAGCAGATATGCAAATGAGAAGGGGAAAGGAATCGAACCTTATCACTGCAGAAGACCACCGAACCACAAAGATAAACAATAAGAGAGAATAAAAGGAGCAATATGCTGCCTACAATAAACTCACTTCCCCTATGAAGACACATATAGACTAAAAGTGAAGGGATAGAAAAATATAGGTCATGCAAATGGAAACCAAAAGCAAGCAGGAGTAACTATATTTATGTGAGAGAAAATATACTTTAAATCAAAAAATGTAAAACAGATAAAGAACATCATTATAAAATGATAAATCAATTCAGCAAGAGGATATAACAATTGTGTGTGTATATATATATACCCAACAATGAAGCACCCAGATATATAAGTTGAATATTATTAGATCTAAAGGGAGAGATAGACTCCAATAAAATAATTGAAGACTTAAACACTATACCCTCACTGGACAGATCATCTAGACAGAAATTCAACAAAAATACACCAGGTTTAAACTGTACTTTAGATTAAATAGACCGAGTAGATATTGCAAACATTTCATCCAATTGCTGCAGAATATAAATTCTTCTCACCAGCACATGAAACATTATTAAGGTTAGATCATGTGTTAGGCTACAAAACAAGTCTCAAAAAATTTTATCAAAATCAAAATCATATCAACTATGTTTTAAGACAATAATGGAACAGAACTAGGAATCAATAAACAAGAGGGATTTTGGAAACTGTACAAATACAGTTGAAATAGGAACAAACCTAAACCTGTGGAATACAGCAAAAGCAGCAGTAACCGTGAAGTTTATAGCAGTAAATGCCTAGATCAAAAAAGTAAAAATATTTTACATAAACATTGATGCATGTCAAGGAACTAGAAAACCAAGAACAAACCAAACCCCAAATTAGTACATGAAAAGAAGTAATAAAGTTTAGAGCAGAAATAAACAAAATTAAGACTAAAAGCAATACAAAAGATCAAGGAAACAAAAAGTTGGTTTTTGGAAAATATAAAATTGACAAACCAGTGGATTTTACAGCCAACTGGTTTTTGACAAGGATGCCAAGAACATACCCTGGGAAAGGAGAGTTTCTTCAATAAGTGATGCTGGGGAAAAGTCTACTAAAACTAATTTGTTGTCATTATACAGGAAGGATAATGGATATCCATATGCAGAATAATAAAAATAGACTCATCTCACACCATATACAAAAATCAACTCAGAATCACTTAAGGACTTAAAAATAAGATGAGAAACTGTGAAACTCTAGAAGAAAACATAGGAGAAATGCTTCTGAACATTGGTCTGGGCAAAGATTTTATGGATAAGAACTCAGAAGTACAGGCAACAAAAGTAAAAATAGACAAATGGAATATTATCAAACTAAAAAGATTCTGAGCAACAAACAAAAAACAATCAAAAGAGTGAAAAGACAACCTGTAGAATGGGAGAAAATATTTGCCAACTATTCACTTGACAAGGGGTTAATATGCAGAATAAACAAGGAACTTAGACAACTCAACAGAAAAAAAACCCCAAATATTCCAAGTAAAAAATAAGCAAGTGATCTGAACAGACATTTCTCAAAACAAGACAAGCAAAAGGCCAGCAAGTAAATGAAACAGTGCTCGACATCACTAGTCATCAATGAAATGCAAATCAAAATCACAATGAGATACTATCTCATCCCAGTTAGAATGGTTATTATCAAAAAGACAAAAAATAACAAATGCTGGTGAAGATGCAGAGAAAGGGGAACTTTTACATACTGTTGGGAATGTAAATTAAGCCACTCATTATAGAAAACAGTATGGAGGTTCCTCAAAGAAATAAAAATACAACAACCTTATGATCTAGTAATCCCACTACTGGGTATATATCCAAAGGAAAGGAAATCAGTATATCAAAGAAATATCAGTATTCCCATGTTTATTACAGCATTATTCAAAATAGCAAAGTTATGGAATCAACCTGTGTCTATCAGCAGATGAATGGATAAAGAAAATATGGTTTATATGTACAATGGAATACTATTCAGCCATAAAAAAGAATGAAATCCCGTAATTTACAGCAGCATTGATGGAACCAGAGGTGATTATGTTAAATGAAATAAACCAGGCACAGAAAGACAAATATTGCATGTTCTCACTCATATATGGAATGTAAAAAAGTTGATCTCATAGCAGGAGAGACTAGAATAGTGATTACTAGAGGCTGGGAAGGGTGGGGGAATAGGGAGAGGTTGGCTAACAAATACAAAATTATAGCTGAATAGAATGAATAAGTTCTGTTGTTCTATAGCCCTGTGGGGTGGCTATAATGAACAATAATTTATTGCATATTTTCAAATAGCTAGAAGAGGGGATTTTGAATGTTCCCAACACAAATGATAAATATTTGAGGTGATGAATATGTTAAACCTCGATGTGATTATTACACATTTTATATATGTATTAAAATATTACAGTGTACCACATAAATAAGTATGTATATTATGTGCCAGTTAAAAAAATACATAAAAACCTGTACAACATCAGAGCTTAGCCAAAGAGACTGAATCTGTGAGGATATGGAAGGCACTTTGAACACTTGTACAGTGTCTAGGCTATTATTGTTTATATTAATTAACATTGTACTAAGGCAAATGTTAGCAGAAATTATTATAATGGGTATGTTGTCTATTTGGTTTGCTATAATACACAGTCTTTCTTTTGTATTTCTAGTAAACCCTATTCTCTTGTTTCTTAAAAGAAAAGTAATGCATGAAACACAAACTGAGCCAATGTAATACTACCTACCAGGCACCATTTTAGTCTCTGAAGATTTGCTAGTCTATGAGTTTTGCTTTGTAAACTTTTTAGTTTTTTTTAAATTTTTGACTCTTTTGTAATAACACTTAGCTTAAAACACAAGCACATTGTACAGCTGTACAAAAATATTTTCTTTTTTAATATTCTAATTCTATTTATCTTTTCCTCTTTTTAAGCTTTATGTCAAAAAGTAAAACACAAACACACACACTAGCTTAGTCCTACACAAATTCTGGATCATCAGTATCAACGTCTTTCACCTCCACATCCTGTCCCACTGAAGGACTTGCCTGAGGATGTTTTACAGCTAACTTTTTTTGTTGTTTTTTTTAAGTAGAAGGGGTACATTCTAAAAACAATAAAAAGTTTAATATTGGAAACACATAAACCAGTTACATAATCATTTATTATCATTATCAAGTATTATGGACTATATGTAATTGTACGTTCTATACATTTATAGCACTGGCAGCACAATGGATGTGCTTACACCATCATCAACACAAATGTGAGTAATGTGTTGTCCTATGACATCATGACGTCACTAGGAATTTTTAGGATGTCACTAGGAATTTTTTTAGGACATTATTAGGAATTTTTCAGCTCCGTTATAACTTTATGGGACCGCCATTATGTATTCAGTCCATCAGTGATCTAAATGTCATTAGCTGGCTCACAACTCTTATCTGCAAAACACCTTCACAGCAGTACTTATATTAGTGTTTGTTTCAACAACCGAGAGAAAGTGTGTGTACACTAGGGGCAGAGAAATTTGAGCCCCATCTCAAAATTCTACTATAGGGCCTGTATTTAGAATCAGGTTTCCAGTAGTGATCATTCAAGTTTTCAAACTTCTAGAGAGCAAATATGGCTCTTGATTGTAAATAAAAATAAAAATAAAAATAAACAAAATATAAAGAAATCACTTTTTTTCTATTGAAGTAATTAAGGATTTTAAACTAAATTTAATAAATCTGAAAGCTGTTTCAACACTAATTCTGTAGCTGAGCAGGTAACAAAAGTAGCCCGGATGATATTAACTGAAATTCAAGATAGAAAATAAAAGACAACCTCTGGTTAAGTTAAATCTCTGATTAAGCTACAACACCTACTAGATTTTAAAATAGTTTATGTATTTAGTTAATATTCATAGCATGCTCTTCATTTCTCATTTGAAATGTTCCCTTTCAAATTGCACTATGATTGCTGAAATGAACCAGTGAGCAAGTTAGTACAGGTATATATTTTTTTGGAAATGTTTTGTAAAATTTAGCACTTTATTTTCATATCCTTTAAATAATTTCTTTGCATTTATAATGTAATGTTTTAAAAATATGAAACATATTTGTATGCACAATGTAGTATCCAATATGTAAATAATTATAATGTAAAAATACTGGAAGAAAATATATCAGTAAGCCATCTACACGTTTTTTAGAATAGTGAGAATACTGTAGTTCTCTAATCAAAAATTTTAAAAAATTTTAAATGTATTTGTATTACCTTAGTAATTAAAAGATTTAGCATAACCCTGTTAAAATATTTTGTTTTCAAACAAGTTTCCTTTTCTCTGTCAAAATGATGCATTTGATATTACAGTTAAGTTACATTTATACTCAATACACCTTATCAGAAAGTTGCATTTGATTTTTAAGATGTATAACTCAGTGTTCCTTTCCTGCAATAATATATCTATTATTCGTTAAATTTAAGTGACTCATAGGAGGAGTTACTCATCATTTTTTTCCAAATTTCCAAACTTTGTCCAGATGGCTGTCAAATTTGAAGCATGAAATTCTTTAGAATTGATTAGAAAAAGAAAAGCTTTTAACCAGTCCACCAAATCATAGATATTTACTGACTCCCTCTATATGTTCAGGACTGTGTTAAGCACTTAGCAAGTGAGAAGGATTAAGATCCTTATACTCTATGATCTTAGATTATTATATCCAGCCCTAAATATTAAGATTTTTTTTGTTACTTAGCTTATTTTTGCCATTTTCAATCGATACTTGCTTACAAGTACTGATGTAAAAAATTTTCCCTGCCTTTGAAATTTGTGCCCTATTTGCTCATGATACATTATCTATTTCATATATTGCTGGCATTTCCTAAGATTTTTAGCTGTAATTTTTATTTCATGCAATGTCTCTGCCAGAGGTTGATGTCAGGACCCTGCTAGCATCATGTAATGAATAAGCAATGTTTATTTTTTATATTCTGAATGAATGCATACATTTTGTAATTTTTCTTCTATAATTTTTGGTAGAATTTACTAATAAGCACATATATACCTGGTAATTTTTTGTGGGAAGGTTTCTGATAACAAATAGAAACTTTTTTGAAAATTATTAGGGCAACCGATATTTTTTATTTCATTTTGTATCAGTTTTGCTAATTAGCATTTTTCAAGAAATTTGTCCAATATTTCTAAGTTGTTAAATTTATTGGCATTTATAGTATTTTCTTGTTACAGTTTGGTATCTGTGATATATGTAGGAACACACTCATTCTTAATGTTAGGAATCTACTTTTCTTTTCCTTTTTTTGATCAATTAATTTTATTTTTTCAAACTTACATTAGGCTTTATTAATTTTCTCTATTTTTGATTTCCAGTCTTTATTGCTTCTTCTAGTTACTCAGTGTTTTTGTAATTAAAAATTTTAATTTTTTTACCTTCATTGAAGTATAACTGATAAATTGAATTGCATATATTTAAAGTTTACAATGTGATAATTTTATGTACCTATACATTGTGAAATGATGACCACACATCCATCACTTCTCATAGTTATGTTTTGTTTCCTTTGGTGAAAACACTGAAGATCTACTCTTTTACCTTAACAAATTTCAAGTATAGAATATAATATTATTAACTATAGTCACGATGCTGTACGTTAGACCCTCAGAACTTACAACTGAAAGTTTGTACTTTCATGTTATAACTGAAAGTTTGTACCCTTTAACAACATCTCCCCATTACCTAACCCCTCAGCCACTGACAACCTCATTCTACTCTCTGTTTCTATGAGTTTGATTTTTTTAAAAAAGAGTCTTCATATAAGTGGAATTATTACCTTAATGTAATAAAAGCCATCTGTGACAGACCCACAGCCAACATAATACCGAATGGGGAAAAGTTGAAAACATTTCCCTTGAGAACTGGAACAACAGAAGAATGTCCACTCTCACACTTCTATTCAACATGGTGCTGGAAGTCCAAGCCAGAGCAGTCAGAAAAGAGAAGGAAACAAGGGCATCCAAATCGGTAAAGAGGAAGTCAAACAGGTGCTGTTTACTGATGATATGATCACTTACCTAGAAAACCCTAAAGACACCCAGAAAGCTCCTAGAACTGATAAATGAATTTCAGCAAAGTTTCAGGATACAAAATTAACTTACACAAATCAGTAGCTCTGCTATACAACAACAGTGACCAGCTGAAAATAAAATCAAGAACTCAATCCCTTTTCCAATAGCTGCAAAAAAAAAAAAAAAATACTTAGGAATATACCTAACCAAGGAGGTGAAAGACCTCTACGAGGAAAACTACAAAACATTACTGAAAGAAATCATAGATGACACAAAGAAATGGAAACACGTCACATGCTCACAGATGGGTGGTATCCATATTGTGAAAATGACCATACTGCCAAAAGCAATCTACAAATTCATGCAATTCCTATCAAAATACCACCATCATTTTTCACAAAATTAGGAAAAACAATCCTAAAATTCATATGGAACCAAAGAAGAGACTCACAGCCAAAGCAAGACTAAGCAAAAAGAACAAATCCGGAGGCATCACATTATCTGACTTCAAACTATATTAAAAGGCCATAGTCACCAAAACAGCATGACACTGGTGTAAAAATAGGCACATACACCACTGGAACAGCACAGAGAACCCAGAAATAAACCCAAATACAGCCAACTAGTCTTTGACAAAGCAAACAAAAACACTAAGTGGGGAAAGGACACCATATTCAATAAACGGTGCTGGGATAATTGGCAAGCCACATGTAGAAGAAAGAAACTGGATTCTCATATCGCACTTTACACAAAAATTAACTCAAGATGAGTTAAAAACTTAAATCTAAGACCTGAAACCATAAACATACTAGAAGATACATTGGGAAAATCCTTTTAGACATTGGCTTAGGCAAAGACTTTATAGCCAAGAACTCAAATGCAAATTCAACAAAAACAAAGATAAATCGATGAGACTTAATTAAACTAAAAAGCTTCTGCACAGCAAAAGAAATAATCAGCAGAATTAACAGACACCCCACAGAGTGCGAGAAAATCTTCACAATGTATACATCCAACAAAGGACTAATATGCAGAATCTACAAATAACTCAAACAAATCAGTGAGAAAAAAATTAACAATCCCATCAAAAAGTGGGCTAAGGACTTGAATAGACAATTCTCTAAAGAAGGTATACACATGGCCAAGAAGCATATGGAAAAAATGCTCAACATCACTAATTACCAGGGAAATGCAAATCAAAACCACAATGTGATACCACCTCAGTTCTGCAAGAATGATCATAATCAAAGCATCATAAAATAATAGATGACATGGATGTAATGAAATGAGAACACTTTTACAAAGTTGGTGGGAATGTAAACTAGTACAACCACTATGGAAAACAGTGTGGAGATTCCTTAAAGAACTAAAAGTAGATCTACCATTTGATCCAGCATTCCCACTACTGGGTATCTACCCAGAGGAAAATAAGTCATTATATGAAAAGATTCATGCATAAGCATGTTTATAGTAGCACAGTTTGCAATTGCAAAAATATGGAACCAGCCCAAATGCCCATCAAGCAATGAGTAGATAATGAACATGTGGTATATAAATAGCATAAAATACTACCCAGCCATAAAAAGAAACGAAATAATGGCATTCACTTCAACCTGGCTGGAACTGGAGACTATTATTCTAAGTGAAGTAACCCAGGAATGGGGAAACAAACATCGTATGTTCTCACTCATAAGTGGGAGAAAAACTTTGAGGATGCAAAGGCATAAGAATGATAAAATGAACTTTGGGGACTGGGAGGAAAGGGTGGGAGTGGGGTGAGGGATAAAAGACTACACACTGGGTACAGTGTACACTGCTTGGGTGATGGATGCACCAAAATCTTGGAAATCACCGCTAGAGAAATTCATGTAACCAAACACTACCTGGTCCTCAAAAACCTGTTGAAATAAAAATAAATTTTAAAAGCCCTATTTACATCAGAGGTTGTTAGATTTTGTGCATAGAGTTGTTCAGCTCTGTGCAGTTTGTATTATGGTTTTCAGGTTTACCATGGGGATATACGTATTAATTGCACAGAAAACCTGTATATATAATTGTTTGTGCTCTATCAAGGGGAGCTGTCGGCTTCATAATTATTTTAATTGAATACTGCTGCTCCCTTTGTGCTACTTTACTCGTATTAATGAAGATTTGAGTAATTAGATTTAGAAGAACATAGCATGTTTGCTTGTCTGCATACAGAATTTCAGTGATGTTTTCTCAAATGAATTGAGAATAATACTGAAATGCTGAAATCTTGTGATATATAAGTGGAATGTCTATGGGCTTTTAGTAGATAAAGGAAGAATAAAATCCTGCACACTTTTCTTTCTTTGCATTATATATATATATATATATACACATATATATAATATGTATATATGATACATATACACATGGTGTATGTATTCTAATATTTAGAAAGAAATACAGACAACCCTGTGTTCCTGATGATAGTCCAACTTATGATGGTTTAACTTATGATTTTTTTTTTGCTTCTGGTGGGTTTATTGGGGTATTAAATACATTTTTGATTTATGATATTTTGAACTTACAATGGGCTTACAGGGATGTAACCCAATCATAAGTCAAGGTGCATCTGCATATGTATATTTCTATATTTTAAAAAGCATATTATTCTTTGATATGCTCTGATGTAACACATATCCAATTATAATCTATGATCTCCTGGAAAATATTAGTTATATTTAAAACAATATTTTATTGTACAAACAATATATTTCAGAGTTGGTTAGCTCTACTTCAAAAAAATGCAAAAATAAAAAAAATTGGGTATATGAAAACAATGGTTAATAAAGAGTGATTAAATCTCTAATTCCAGCTACTTATACACATAGCTAAATCATTCACTCATATATTAGTCAGTCATTTATCCATTTGGAGAATGATAGTAATAACTATATACACTTTCTGGATTTCTTTTTCTTTTCATGTCCTTGTTATTTTATATGTATATAAATGTATTCTTTGGTTCAAAACTTGTCAAATCTCGTTGGAAACATGCAGGACATGAAAAAAGCAGAGCAAAGTATAAAAGTATAAAATTTCATATTCATTAATTCAATTTCATAAAGTATGCTGGAAGAGATAGAAAAGAGGGAGGAGTCATAGAGCCCATTGTTAGTGAGATTATGCTATTATAAAGGCAAAATCCTTAAATTGTTACAGACAAAATTCTACGCATTGTGAGCACATCACATTTTTACTTTAATCATTAAGATGATAACTAACAGAAAAACAGAGGATTGAAATGGATTTTAAAAACTAGGATGATAAAACTAATGAAAAAAATGCTGAAATAAAATTTCTAAATTAGATACAAAAGTGAATTACACCCTGTAGTATGATAAAAGTTTTTTTTTTTTTGAGTGTTTTCTCTCCTGCAGTCAAGAACTGTGAAGTGTCTAATATATTACCCTACATTTACACTATCATATTAGCCTGTCGTATTATGCTGGCAGAAGATATAAGAGTCCTGGGTCAAAGAGAAAGGAGTTTATTACTATGGAACAATGGGCAATATAAGTATCAGCATATTTTCATCAATTCCCTTATGCCCCCAAGTTTTATAGGACCCAGAGAGATGCTAGACAAATAGTGGATTATGTTAAAGGAAAATACTGAACTTAGGAAACCCAAATCTTTTATAATGGGTGGTAAGAAGGCCTATCATTTTACCACAGAGGGAACAATTATCTTTATTACACTAGAGGGTAAGCATAAGCAAACCTATTCTTTCCTTTGGAGAGTGGTACAATCTTCCAAGGCTGTTCATGTTGTATTCTTGAAAAGATAATCCTGAAAAAGGAGGAGCAATACCTCACTCGCAATCTATGTAGAAAAGTAAAAGAGAAATAGAGGTTTATTCTTTTCTAAACTGTCTTGGCTTCTGGCAAATTTTCCCCTGAGGATGCCACTCTGTTGGTGACTGTGATTAATCTGACAGAGGCTGGGAATTAGTGTATCTAATTGGTCTTATACAAGCATTTAGTTAAGGCTACTACCAATAGGATTCAAATCAGTGGCTGTTGACCTTCTGTGTTGAGCTTAACTGTGCTTCCCAGGGTCCAAGATTTAACCAACAGAAATAAAAGTCATAAACCATTACAGTCTATCTTAGAAGCCATGTGGCTTTCTTTTTAAGTTTCTGTATTGATGGCTCCAGTTGACCTGGGACATTAATACAGTTACAAAAGCAATTGCACAGACCTCATATTGGTTTGCACCTATCTATCCATAACAACCCTGGCCAGTAAACTGAGCTGACCTGATGACTTCTAGGACTAAAGTGGTGTCATTGACCACTTCAGCTAAAGTGAGAAACAAATTTCATACCAACTTTTCTAATTGAATGACCACACTGTAGGGACAACTGCTTACAGAGCGCAAAAATAACAAGTCAATTATCCCTCCAGGTAGCTCCAATTATCCAGGTAGCTCCTCCAAGTAATCACGTATAGTTTCATTTTAGAGAGGTAGTCATGGTCATCTAAGGACTACATTATAATCCACTGCTGGGGTTTCCTTTAACACTGGAAAATCTCTTATGACCACCACTAAGGTGCAAGTCACAGTGTTTTGGGGAGGGAGGGAAGTTAATGTCTGGCTTCCATACAAGAAGTACAGTCCCAAGGGTGCATGTGGTACCACTGGAAACAAAGGTTTGCTAACAATTGTTGGGAACCTCCAAGTAGAACCTACATCAGTAGGGGCAGAATTTTATAGTGTCTTCAACATGACCTCCTGGCCAGCTGATAAACTGTCAGATTCTTAATTCAATTTGAATAATTGAGTCTAGACCTGATTTTTGGAGGGATTTCCTGAGGGCACTCAGCCCAAACTGTCCTATTTATTCATGCCACCAACTGGGTGGCATTTGTCCAACCCATGAGTGGTTGAGTAGTGGCTATGGGAATGAGAATAGGGAAGACATCTGGAGATACTGATAGGTTTTGCCTGAGAGGTTCAGGAGTTGGGGTCATCCTCTGGTGTTTTTGGCAGATTTCTTGGAAGGATTAAGGGAAATGGCTATCATAAAATAGAGTCAGTGGGGTTGAGGGTTGTGATTAGACAGACCCCATGAATCCATTAAATTCTAGACACTTACAATGGTTTAGGAGAGAAACATCGTGTTTTTAGTAATGAGAGTGGCTACAAGAGGTTTTGATCAAAGATCATTAATACTTCACTTACTCCATACCTTCAAGATGTAAAATATTTTTTTTCTCATATGCCTGGGTTGTTTGTTTCCTTCACTATTACTAAACAAACAAACAAGCAAGTATGTCCCAATCCAATAGCTATAATTTTACTTCTTCTTCCAGTCATGTCCAGTTTGCAACCAGATATGGAGGGAATGTGTGTGAGAGGTAAAGGACACTTTTATAAAATTTATGGAGACCCACTATATCATTTATCTTATTTTGTCTGAGCCAATATAGGGAGACTCAGTGAGCACTGTATTCAATATAGTAGTGATTATTTTTATGATGTGGGATCATGTCAGTCCAACAAGAGAATGCAGGTGGCTGAACTAGAATTAAATTGGAATCCTCTGGGCCCCCTTAAAGTGTATGAAAATAAGACCAGCTTCAGCTTGTAATTAGAGAGAAAAAAAGTATCACGCTCAAAAATAATCAAGACACAATCCTAAAATTTCAAAATAGGTCTATATAATTCTCCAATACTTTCATCCCATTCATTACCCAGAAAGTCTCTAAGAAGAGGTGATTCTTTTCTAGGGACAGCTGTAATTAGTGATTAAAGTGTCTTGTTAGGATGTGTGGACCAGGAGACATTGAGGGAGATAAAATCATAAATCTTTTAGAGTCAATTTTTGATAAGCCTGTATACACGCTCAACAACATCAGATGCCTACTGATGGCAGTGAGTTGAGGGCCCATTGAATGCTTTGACTTTTAGCCACTTGTCAAGTTTTTATTTTGTAATAAAAAATGTACCACTATCAGTCCTAATCATCTGGAGAGCCAAACATATGACACAGATTAGTTTCAAAGGTCATAACTGTGTGGCCAGAGTTAAGTGATTAGTTGAGAAGGGCAAAACATAACAAGACAAAGTGTCAGTTTGCAATGAGGCATCACCAATAGCTCCGAGAGAGAATCAAAGGTTTGTTAAATTCAATCTGCTAGCAGTAGATGGGAGTAACACCCCATGCAGCGTGACATCTCTCATTAGGAGACAAATGTGTTAAAGAGGAAGTTGCAAGGGAAATTAGAAAATACTTTAAGGTCAAAGAAAATGAAAACACAACATTCCAAACTTATTGGATGTAGAGACAGTAGTACTGATAGGGAAGTTTATATCTGTTAATGCCTGTATTAAAAAAGGAAAAAGATCTCAAATCAATAACCTAAACTCCTACCTTAAACTCCCTCTTTCCTTCTATTTGCTTTGTGGAGTTGGGGTAGATTTCTGTTGGGGCAGACCCTGTGGGGTCATTCACACCAGAGGATGACCCCAACTGCCAAAGCAAATAGAAAGAATAGAAGGAAGGATATAACAAAGATGAGAGTGGAAATTGATGAAATAGAGACTGAAAAAACAGATATTTAAAAACCCGAAAGTGAATTCTTTAAAATATCTACAAAATTGACAAAACTTTATTTAGGTTGATCAAATAAAGCAGACTGACATTACTAAAATCAGGAAAGAAAGAAGGTACATAACTATTGACCTTAGAGAAATAATGGTGGCAGTACATGTACTAAAGCTGGAATGATACAGAGAAGGTTAGCATGGCCCATGCACAAGGATGACATGCAAATTCTTGACCATTCCATATAGTTACATAATGGTAAAGGGTTCAATTCCATAAGAAGACCTCACTATCCTAAATATATATGGGCCTAACAAAGGAGTACCCAGATTCATGAAGCAAGTTCTTAAAGATCTTCAAAGAGACTTAGACTCCCACACAATAATAGTGGGAGACTTCAACACCCTGCTGACGGTATTAGACAGATGATCGAGTCAGAAAATTAACAAAAATGTTGAAGACCTGAATTCAACACTGGACTAAATGGACCTGATAGACATCTACAGAACTCACCACCCCAAAACAGCAGAATATACATTCTCCTCATTGCCACATGGCACATACTCTAAAATTGACTACAGAATTGGACATAAAACAATCCTCAGCAAATGCAAAAGAACCGAAATCACACCAACTACTTTCTAGGACCACAGCACAATAAAGATAGAATTTAAGACTAAGAAAATTGCTCAAAAGCATACAATTACATGAAAGTTAGACAACTACTCCTGAATGTCATTTGGGTAAATAATGAAATTAAGGTGGAAATCAAGAAGTTCTTTGAAACTAATAAGAACAAAAATACAACATACCAGAATCTCTGGGACACAGCTAAGGCAGTGTCAAGAGGGAAATTTATAGCACTAACTGTCCACATCAAACAGTAAGAAAGATCTCAAATTAACACCCTAACATCACAACTGAAAAAACTAGAGAAGCAAGGCAAACGAATCCCAAAATTAGCAGAACAAGATATAACCAAAATCAGAGCCGAACTGAAGGAGATTGAGGTGTGAAAATCTATTCAAAAGATCAATGAATCCAGGAGCTGAGCTTTTAAAATAATTAATAAGATAGACCACTAGCTAGACTAATGAAGAATAAAAGAGATATCCAAATAAACACAATCAGAAATACAAAGGGGAAATTATCACTGACCCCACAGAAATAAAAATAACAATTGGAAACTATGATGAACACCTTTATGCACAGAAACTAGAAAACCTAGAAGAAATGTATAAATTCCTGGACACATACGCCCTCCCAAGACTGAAGCAGGAACAAATTGAATACCTTAACAGATGAATAACGTGCTCCAATATGAATCAGTAATAAATAGCCCACCAACCAGAAAAAAAAAAAAAAAAAGCCCAGGACCAGACAGATTCAGGGCTGAATTTTACCAGATGTACTAAGAAAAGCTGGTACCATTCCTATGGAGAATATTCCGAAAAAATGAGGAGAGACTCCTTTTCAACTCATTCAATTTGGCCAGCATCACCCTGATACCAAAACCTTGCAGAGATACATCAAAAAAATGAAAGCTTCAGGCCAATATCCTTGATGAACATCAATACAAAAATCTTCAACAAAATATGAGCAAACCAAATCTAGCAGCATATCAAAAAGCTAATCCACCACAATCATGTAGGCTTTTTCCCTGGGATGCAAGGTTGGCTTAACATATGCAAATCAATAAACATGATTCATCACATAAACAGAACTAAAGACAAAAACCACATGATTATCTCAATAGATGCAGACAAGGCTTTTGATAAAATTCAACATCCCTTCATGTTAAAAACTCAAAAAAACTAGGTATTCAAGGAACATATCTCAAAATAATATGACCAAATATATGACAAACCAACAATCAACATCATACTGAATGGCCAAAAGCTGGAAGCATTCCCCTTGAAAACAGGCACAAGACAAGGATGCCCTCTCTCACCACTCCTATGCAACATAGTGTTGGAAGTCCTGGCCAGGGCAGTCAGGCTAGAAAAAGAAACAAAGAGCCTCCAAATAACAATAGAGAAAACCAAACAACCCTTGTTTGAAGATGAAGTGATCCTGTATCTAGAAAACCCCTTAGTCTTGGCCCAAATACTCCTTAAGCTGATAACTTCAGCAAAGTTTCAGAATACAGAATCAACATTCAAAACTCACGACCATTCCTGTACACCAATAGCCGCAAAGTTGAGAGCTGAATTAAGAACAATTCCATTTACAATTCCTACAAAAAGAATAAAATACCTAGGAATATGGCTAAGCGGGGAGGTGAAAGATTTCTGTAATGAGAATTACAAAACACTGCTCAAAGAAATCAGAAATGACACAAACAAATGGATAAAAAATCCACGCTCATGAATAGGAAGAGTCAATATCATTAAAATGGCCATATGGCCTAAAGCAATTTATAGATTCAGTGCTATTTTTATCAAACTACCAATTACATGTTAACAGAACTAGAAAAAACTATTTAAAAATTCTAATGGAACCACAAAAGAGTCCAAATAGCCAAGGCAATCCTAAGCAAAAAGAACAAAGCAGGCGGCATCATGCTATCACACGGCTACAGTAATCGAAACAGCATGATACTGATACGAAAACAGACATTTAGACCAGTGGAACAGAATAGAGAGCCCATAAATATGGCTGCACACATACAACCATCTGATCTTTGATGAATCTGACAAAAATAAGCAATGGGGAAAAAATCCCTATTTAATAGATGATGCTGAGACAACTGGCTAGCCATACTGCAGAAGACTGAAACTGGGCTCCTTCTTTGCACCACAGACAAAAATCAACTTAAAAGTCTTTTCACCGTAGACAAAAAGTCCTTGCACCATAGACAAAATGTCTTTGCACCATAGACAAAAATCAGCTTAAGATGGATTAAGGACTTAAATGTAAAACCAAAAACTATAAAAACCCTGGAAAACAACCTACACAATACCATTCTGGACATAAGAAATTGCAAAATTTTCATGATGAAGACTCCCAAAAGCAATTGCAACAAAAGCAGAAATTGACAAATGGGATCTAGTGAAACTAAGGAGTTTCTGCACAGAAAAGGAAACTATCAACAGAGTACACAGACAATCTACAGAATGGGGGAAGATGTTTGCAAACTATGCGTCTGACAAAGATCTAATATCCAGTATCTATAAGGAGTTTAAACAAATTTACAAGAAAAAAAACAAGCCTATTAAAAAGTGGGTGAAGGACATGAACAGTTTTCAAAAGAAGACATATATGCAGCAAACAAGCATATTAAAAAAAAGCTCAACATCACTGATCATTAAAGAAATGCAAATAAATATCACAATGAGATACTATCTCTAACCAGTCAGAATGGCTATTATTAAAATGTCAAAAAACAACTGATGCTGGCGAGGTTGCAGAGAAAAGGGAATGTTTATACACTGTTGGTGAGAGTGTAAACTAGTTCAACCAATGTGGAAAGAAGTGTGGCAATTCCTCAAAAAGCTGAAAAGAGATCTACCGTTTGACCCAGCAATCCCATTACTGGGTATGTACCTGAAGGAATATAAATTGTTCTAGTTTGTAGACATCCACACATATGTTCATTACAGCACTATTCACAATGCCAAAGACATGGAATCAACCCAATTACCTGTGAATGGAAGATTGGATAAAGGAAATATGGTACTTGTACACCATGGAAGTCTATGCAGCCAGAAGAAAGAATGAGGTTATGTCCTTTTCAGGAACATGAATGGAGCTAGGCCATTATCCTTAGCAAACTAATGCAGGAACAGAAAATGAAATACCATATCTTGTAACTTATAAGTGGGAACTAAATGATGATAACACATGGACACATAGAGGGGAACAACAGCCACTGAGGCCTACCTAACGTTAGAGGGTGAGAAGAGAGAGAGGAGCAGGAAAAATAACTATTGGGTATTAGTCTTAGTACTTGGGTGATGAAATAATCTGTACATAAGCCCGTGTGACATGAGTTTACCTATATAACAAACCTGCACGTGTGCCCCTGACCCTAAAATAAGAGTTAAAAAACAAAAAAGAAAGAATAGATTACAAGGGAATTATATGAACAATTTTAGGCCAACGAATGAGATAACACAGATTAAATGGAAAATTGTAGTAAGATACAAACTACCAAAGCTGAGTCAAGAAGAAATAGAAAATTTCAATAGACCTATAAGAAGTAAGGAGATTCAATTTGTAACTAAAACTCTTCTAACAAAGAAAAGCCAAGACTGAATGATCCCAGTCATAAATTCTACCAAATGTTTAAAAAGGAATTAGCAGCAATATTTTACAAACTCTTCCAAATAATAGAAGAGGAGGTAACACTTCCCAGCTTATTCCAGGAGGCCAGTATTACCTTGCTACAAAACCTAGACAAAGACATGGGGGGGGGGGGCAAAAAGTTACAGATCAAAATATTTTTATCAATAGCTATGCAACAACCCTTAAAAAATATTAGCACCAAATCCAGCAACATATAAAAAGGATTATAAACCATGACCAAGTGGAATTGATTTTAGGAATTCAAGGCTCATTTAACATATGAAAATCAATTAATATAATACACTATATTAGTAGAATAAAGGACAGAAAGCACATCATCTCAGTAGAGACAGATAAACCATTTGACAACATCCAACATCCCTTACAAAAATGGATCAAATACTAAATGTAAGAGGTAAAATTATAAAATTCTTAGCAGAAAACTTAGATGTACATATTTATGGCTTTAGATTAAGACGCAGATATGACACTTAAAGTATGAGCAACATATGAAAAAATGGATACCTTTTTAATTTTATTAAAATTAAAAACTTCTGTGCTTCAAAGTTTACTATCAAGGATGTGAAAAGGCATCTACATAATGGGGGAAAATATTTGCAAGATTCAAATGTCTCATAAGGATCTTGTATTCAGAATGTATAAAGAACTCATGAAACTAAATAAGAAAAATAAAAAATGAACCAATTAAAAATGGGCAACGGGTTTGAATAAACATTTCTTCAAAATGATTATAAAAATGTCCAACAAACACATGAAAAGATGCTCAACATTACTATTCATTAGGTAAATGCAAATCAAAACCACAAAGAGATACCACTTCAAACTCACCAAGTAATGAAAAATAATAACAAACAAAAACCTGGAAAATAACAAATGTTGGTGAGGATGTAGAGAAATGTAAGAATAGTGTTCAGGTCAAATAATTTGCAACGATGTTTGAAGTTCACAAATACTAATAGTTCTTTTTTTAAAAAAATAAAAGTATTATATTTTAATATAATTAAATACATATATTTGTATTTTTATACTTTAAATACTTCTGAAAATAATGAAAATAAATTTGACTCATGAAGCCAGTATAGAAAATTTAAATGATTCAAATTAATTAATTATTCCATGAGAAAACAAATAAAATTTTATATAAAATGAAATGCCGTGTTGGTAATGTTCTATACTTTGATAAAATCAGAAGGAAGACATTTAATTGTGTTTTTAAACCAAAATAATCAAGCCAGTCTGATTTATTCAATGATTTACTTTGATTAGAAACATTACATAAACCTGGATCCAGATATAATCCTGCATTTATTTACCAAATATTTTAATGTGCTCCACAGTTATTTTATTCTATATTTTTGTTTATTAATTGTTAGCTTAATGTTCCTTTGCATTACTCTTCTTTCCTTTTGGTGATAGAGTTATTTGAATCAGATGTTTCTACAGTCCTAACAAAAGAGAGTTCTGTGGTCAATTAATCTCTCATAATGCACCTAAAACGCAGTCCACAGACGCTAAAGGCCACAATTACAAACAGGTCTTTGTAAATGACTTATTACTTTCCCCATATGAGGAGAAGGAAAGGTTTTTCTCACTTACAAAGGCACAGAGAATTGGCAGCATCAATGTGACAACTTCAGTCATGGGTCGAAAGCAAATACAAAAGAACACTGAATTGAAAACAGGAATGCAGAAACGTGAGGTAAGATTTGCTGCCCAGAATGTCAGCCAAAAGAAGAAATTGTAGTTATTTAGACCTGAACTTTTAAATTTTACTCATTTTTACTTTTATTGGATGTGAGTGATGCAAACTATTCCATCGTGAATAATATAGTAATTAAAATCTGAAGGCAAAGTTCAAGTGAAAATGTTTTATAACATTGATATCAGTTCTAATTTTGAATATTAAGAAGCACAAACTTTTTATTAATAGAAACTTATTTTCTCCCCACCTAGCTAAAAAACGTTGGAAAAAAATCTTGTATATGTAAGTAGTGTTGGTTTAAAGGAGGACCAAATGCTTAGACACGCAGGGCAATTACTTGTCTCTGTCTAGCTAAGAAAACATTCTACAACTTTCTGAAAACTTGATTAGCTACTTTAGTTATTATTTCCAGAATGACTGTGCTTGAGTCTTTCATTCAGTCTGAGCATTCTGGATGCTATGTTGGTGTGTTGATTTCTGTGCCTGTGTGGTGACAGATGTGTTTTTTGCTACTTTCTTAAGCATGAAGTTTCTTTTCTGACTGAGCAGAAATATGGACACCAAAATATTTTCTATGTCACATTGTTAAAAAACCTTCCTCTAGCTCCAAAGGTGGATCAAAGGTATTATGCAAATGCTTTATGGCATATGCCACTGAAAGTTTCCACACATTGCAAAGTGAGGGTAGCTTTTATATTATTAAACTAAACTTACCAATATGGAAAATAAAACAGACAGTGGTGACCTATTGCATCCTAAGGAACTGGAGTTCAAAGTTAACAAAATTTATAGATTCCCTATGCAATCAATTATATTGCACAGCTTTTTAAGCAGTGCTAATTTCTACATTACATCATTAAAGAAACAACTTTAAACATAATGTGTTCACTGATACACTTGTGACTATGTTTGAAAGTATATAAGAACTATGGATCATGGGCTACATACCTTCTTTCTCAGCAATATAAACTTGGTTTACATAGTGTCACGGGCTACATACCTTCTTTCTCAGGGCTACATAGCAATCATGGGCTACGTACCTTCTTTCTCAGCAATATAAACTTGGTTTACATACTGTCATAGTTCAGTTGCTGAAAGCCACTTAAAATGTAGGCGTAGTGGCTTTAAGGATTACACAAACTTTTCAGTGTATTTCATATCATTTTGAACTAATTTAGTGAAATCTAATATTTAATGAGGAATCATATATATTACCAAATTTGAGAACTACTATGTGGCCCAGCAAAATAAAAGCAAGCTCTTTACTGAAGTCACAGATACCTGCTTCTACACCATGTGCTGTGTAACATAGAATTCTATTCATTGTGTTTTCCCTTTTATCATTTTCTCTTTCATCTCTCAAACTTAGATTTCCTTCTTTGCTATTAAATTTATTAAAATTACCTTTCACAATTTAAAATGTGCATTGTATACACAAACCTGAAGAATGGCAGTGACATATTTTACTTTGTTTATGATGCATTCTCAACAAGAACATTTCTCTTTAAGAAGCTGTACTTAAAATAGTATCAAAACATAAACTTTGATATATTAATAAACAAAATTGGTCAAAGTGCATACTCCCAAGGATAAGAGTGTAATTAAAATTGCTTCTCTAGGCAGCTACTTAATAGTCCAATCTCCTTTGTGGTTCCGTATATAACAGATGCACAAATACATATTCAAAGACTGAGAATAAGATTTTGGTTAGAAAAGTATGATGTCTCAGAAATAGCTATACTGGGGGCAAAAATGGTCTGGGAAATTTAGATGATGGTAAGACTCATTCAATACAAGAGGAAAAGTCTATGTTAGATCAGATCAGATATTTCCTCTGCCAAAGTTCTGGATTTAGGTGAATTATATACTGTCTCTCATTGAATCCATACTTCAGTCCTGCATAGTGGTAGTATAGATCTATTTTATGAAAAATAAAACTGAGGCTCAGTGAGATGACATGACTTTTCTAAGATTATATTGCCAGTAAGTAGCAGAACTTGTATTCAAATCTTGGTCTTTGTCTTCAAGGACTGTGCTCTTGGTTACTATGCTATCTTATTTTTTGTTGGGTTCCCGGAAATCCCATTAACTGTAGCTCTGTGACTACAAAATCTGATTTTGGGATTTTCAGTAAAATTAGTTTGGCTACATTACTTGCTAATTAGGTCAGAAATTGACCACCAACATGATCCATGGACACCACTGGTGACCTGCATGCATAAGGAAGGCCTCTTGTAATCTCCCCATTGGGAGATTTTTGGATATTTCATTTGTTTCAAAATGGGTTAGAGGTGAATTAAAAGCATCATAAATCTGGGAGCCATATTTGGAGAAGGCCTCCGTTTGACCTTGATGACTCCTAGTTTCTATCTCCTGGTTTGACCTCATAACCCCCATTATGTCACAGGGTCTATGCACATGCTTTTCCAGCTTCCTTTAACAACCTCCTCCCATAGTCGGAGTGGCAAATGTTTTGTCATCCTTCAGGTCTCAGTCATATGTCATCTGTTTAAAGAAGTTTTTCCTCATAATCATATCCAAAGTTACTTGCTATCATATATTGTTTTGCAATTATCATATATTTTTAAACACATTGCAGTTGAGAATAATTGTTTTGAAGTGTCTACTTATTAAATGAAACTTCCATGAGAATGTTATTTACATGGGAGAAAGAATTGCATATCTATATTTTTCAGTACTTTATGCTCATAGCTGTGACAGTACCATGTGCTCAAAAAGGATATTTTAATAAACAAATAAGTTATAGACAGGAAAAATGCTTTGAATTTCAATTTCTTCATTAATAATTTGGGATAATGGCCTCTCCTGTTTGGGGTGATGATTTGCCTCCATTTCCTACAAGGTGACTATGAATGTAATAAAGTACATTGTATGTAAGAACACATTGTAAACTTTAGAATATTACTCAAATGTTGAATAAAGCTAAATGAAGTTTATCCTACATATGGTTCCATCACCTGTTTGGGACTATTCTTGTTTTCTTGGTGTCTTCTCCTTCCAGCATGATATATCCCACTGCCTTCATGTGATTCCTGATTGAGCAAGGCCCCTCTGTAATGCTGCCCTTGTCTTCTCAGATTGTGGACTAACCAGTGGGCACATTTTGAGTCGACTCTCTCATGAAAAACTCACTCGTCGGTTCATTTTCCCATTTCCACAAGGTATTGTAAAGTGACTGGTTAGTTGATTTAATATATCTTATGAAAATATATTGATAATAGTTTCATGGTTTACCTTTTTCTAGAATTACATTAATTTTAATATGGGTCTTCAGTAAGTGACTTTTGCGGACATTGCAAGCTCCATTGACTTAAGCTAGTAACGTAATTTTGGGTAAGGCTGACACAGGATGATTCTCTTGAAAATGACTGAACCTGTGACTGTGTAAATTGTCATTTATTTTACCTACCGTTTCAAAATGAAAAAAAAAATAACCTTAATGTGAACTTAGTTTTAGAAAGATACGAATAATTCTTTTTTTTTTTTTTTGAGACGGAGTCTCCCTCTGTCCCCCAGGCTGGAGTGTAGTGGCGCGATCTTCGCTCACTGTAAGCTCCGCCTCCCGGGTTCACACCATTCTCCTGCCTCAGCCTCCCGAGTAGCTGAGGCCCCCGCCACCATGCCCGGCTAATTTTTTGTATTTTTAGTGGAGACGGGGTTTCACCCTGTTAGCCAGGATGGTCTCGATCTCCTGATCTCGTGATCCGCCCGCCTCGGTCTCCCAAAGTGCTGGGATTACAGGCGTGAGCCACCGCGCCCGGCTGAAGAATTCCTTTTTATCACAACAGACGCCTTTATGATTTAATCAATCAACCCATGGTTTGTGGTTTTCGTATGTTATGAATAAAACTGTCATAATATTTAAAAGGCTATGTGTGACAAAGACTCATGTCTGTAGAAGGTAAGAGGCTTCCTGTAGTACAAATACAACTGCCTAGACCTCTGTGGAAAACCTTTTGCTCCTCTGGAATAAAACATTTTCTGAAATAACAATGCGATTTCCCTCCATGACAAATAGAAATGACATCTTTCTAGCTAAATAGTCTCTTTAATGTATAGCTGTTTGATCTTATATTACATTACGCCCTAGATAATGACCTAGAAGAGGTGAGGGACAGGAGTTGCCATCTTAAGTGTTATGGAATATTTCTGAAACATACAGCAGGCTTACCCTGAAGTTTTTTCTCTCTAGGCTCTGGAAGAGCTGTTCTATGCTAGAACAGCAGAAAAATTCGACGCAAACTGAGCAGGAGCACAGAAGTAGACAGCTCTTTGTTTGAAAGATGATATTAATGGTTCATTAATACCACTTCAGTGTTGGAAGAAGAGAACATTCTATTATGATTTCTATCATGCAGGTTCAATAATTGAAGATGAACAAAATCCAATAAAATTTTACTCTGAAATACCACCCTTTTCTTTGTGGTACTTAAACATTAATTTACAAAGTACATAATGGAAAATAATTGTAGCACCCTCAAGAATAATTTGATGAAAAGTTGCAGATAATGAGATAGATAGCTTTTCTCTCTTAAATTATTACTTCAAATTAGATCAGCAGTAACCTGCAGGCAATTCAGATCTTTGTGAAATGAGTCTTCCATCTAATATCCCTTCAAGGCTTTGGTTTTCTAGCAAAGTTAATGTTTCTTTTTATTTCCTTCAGAAAGAAAAAATGAGAATGAATAATGCTATTGGTTGAATTTTATGAATATCTTTATATTACTTTTTAAAAGTATTTGAGCCTTATTGTCAAGTATTCTTGGAGATTTGAATTTAAAGCAGACTATTTTAGGAGTACATCCTTAGAATTTCACCATTTCAAGCTCAGTTTTTTCAAGGGATTTGTTAGGCTGGCGTAGCTAAGGCCTGTTATGACCCCTTGTTCTTGTCTAATTGCTGTATATTTTATGTTTTCCTAAAACCACAGGGTTTTTGTCAGACTTTTGTTTGCTTTGGTTTATATATATGTAGCCTTGTCTCCTTCTATGCTTACCCAATGCTAGGACCCTACACATAAATCCTTTTTCTACTTTTGGGGTGTTTCATAATTCTGGTAATATTGACGTAGATCAATTTTGTTAACCTTTTTTCTAGGTCCCTTCTGGGTAATCGGAATGTTTGGAAAATATTTATTAACATTAGTGGCGACATCTGTATTTTTAACGTTAGCTTGATTTAGGAATTATAGACATTCAAGTTACGGCTGAACCTATGACCATGCAATCCAAACCCAAGAAACAAAAAATGATGTAATTAAGATTCAAAGAAATATGATGTAGTTCCTGATCTCAAGCAGTTTGTGAACTACTCAGAGGAAATGCAACAAATGCATGTGCACATACATAAGAAAAGAAAACATGAGTTGAATAACAACACAAAATTAAAAGATTATTAGAATTAATACAATATTGTTCCAGGTTAATTGCCAAATGAGGAATATAGGCATTAGACCCATAGATCAGGCATTTGACTATTTCTATGAATCAAGGCCAGGGTCTCTGAAAGTTAACAAGGTCTGCCCAAGTTCTCAGTAAGATTTACTAATGGATCGACTGAGATTGACTAATGTGTGAACTATGGGAAAGGCATACAACTTGGCCACTTTTATGCTCCTTTGTGGAGTAACATGATCTGCCCTAGGAAAAGGAGTGCTTTGGTGAGAGGATTCAAAATCCAGAATTAGTCATGATTAAATCACATTGTCGATTTTTTTTCTATATATGGTTTTTGAGTAATTTTTAAGAGATCTGTCATTGTTGTCCTTGGTGATTACACATTCAGCAAATATTCTTTGAGTACCTATTGTATATTGGTCAGTATGCCTAGTTTACAGGTATAATAGTGAACAAGATGGACATAATACTTGCTTTTATTAAGTATAAAGCCTGGGAAAAATTAGACATTAAGTGGTAACACTGACTCTAAATAATTTTTATAAATATGTAAAATTCCAATTCAGTAATTCAGCAAATATTTACTAAGCACCTGCTCTGAGTCTGTGGTTATGTTACTGGCTGCAGGGCCTATGTGACTTAGCTGGACCCCTACCCCGCTTTTGTTGCCCAAGGCAATGTCTACATGACATAGCTGAATTCCTACTCAGCCTTAACTTTGTTAGGAAACAGCATGTCTGTGATCAAAAGTTTATTCTTAGAACTAAACCAGTTGAAACTTGCGAAATCCACGTTGGCAGTTTGCTTGACCTCTGATGAATCTCTAGCTTCATTGTAATCCAATTTTCATGATAAATGACTCACCCCTGGATGCCTTGACAGTTGATAATCACCATGACAATGACCAGAAGAAATGAAAAAATGACAGAAAAGAGGCGACTCCTAGGAAATCTCCATTCCTTACCAAGAAAAGCATAAATATGCCTCTGCTTGCTTTTAACGCCCGGCCCCTTCACCGAAGATACCCTATATCTGTAACTCCCTGGTTCTCTCTCAGGAGGTGATAAGTTGATTTGAGAGCCACAATCCCACTTCTGCATTTTATGGCCATCAGATAAAGTCTGTACTGCCTAATGCTCACTTTCAGTTTTGTATACTTGCTTGTGACACTGAACAGGAAAAGGCCCATTCTGGGGGGTAACTGGGACCCCCTGGTAACAGTTAGAGTACATCAGAAATTTACCAAAAAAAAAAAAAAAAGACGAAGATCATTCTCTTCATGAAGCTTTTATTTCTATTATGGGAATGAAGTTAGAAAATTAAAAAAAGAAGTACTATCTGCTGGAAGCTGGGAATGCTATAGTGCAGCAGGTGTGTGTGTGTGGCACTAAAGTAGGGTGAAAGGAATGGAGAATGAGCAGGAGTGGTGGACTGGTGGGGGTGGACCACTCTCTTAAATAGGGGCATGGTACAGCTTATTGAGAAAGTGACATTTGAGAAACAGGTGAGGAGTTAGCTATGTGGATATATAGCGGAAGAATAATCAAGCAGAGTGAACAAACAGTGCAGAAGCCATATGGTGGAAATTTGCTTAAGTATTTGAGAACAGCATTGTGGCTGGAGTAGAGTAAACAAGGGGAAATTGGTTAGAGATAATGTCAAGAGAGGAGTAGTTCAGGCAGATGATGTAGATCCTAGTAGGCCATTGTGTGAAGAGGCATTGGAGAGTTTTGAGTAAAACAGAGACAAGATTTGAGTGTTGTAATCTGACATACATGGTGAAAGGACCACTCTGTCTGCTAAGCTCTGGCTTCACTTAGTGGGGTTGGGCTTATAAAAACAAGAAGTTCTATTAGGAAACTATTGAAATCATTCATATAAGAAATGACAGTGGGTTGGAGCAGAGCAGTAATAGTGGAAACAATGGAAAACAATTAGACTCTGAATATATTTTAAATAGAAAGCAAACAGGGTTTTCTAACAGATTGGATATAGAGCATAAGAAAAAGACGACTCAATTTTTTTTTGTCCTGAATAAATGGAAAGATGAAGTGACCATCAATAGTGATGGAAAAGGCTGTATGAGACACCTCAGGGGACAGAGGCATGGGCATCAGAGGCTCAGTTTGGATTTTTCTGAGTTTGAGATGTATTTAGACACCCAAGTAGAGATTCCAGTAGGCAGTTAAATAAACAAATCCCTATTGTTGGGGAGCATTTTCGACTGGAGATTCACAATAGATGGCACTTAAACCCATGAGCCTGAAGGAGGCCACCCAGAGAGTGAGCATAAAGAAGAGAAGAAAAGCAAAGACAGAGCTCTGGCCTACTCCAGCATTATACAGTCAGGGAGAGGAGGATGAAACACCAAAGGAAATGGGTAAGGAACAATGTGTGAAGCAGCAGGAGAGCCGAGTGAGTGATAACTAATGACACCATACTATAAAATGAACCTGCAGATAAGGTAGCCCTTTACATGGAACACATTTGGAAGTGTGAAAATTTCTGTAGTTCCTCTTTTTCATATGCCACCTCACACCAGCCATGTTCATTTTTGCCTTCATTAATGGGTCCTCCCTGCAAAGGATCCACACAGAGAACCCCTGCTTCCTCTCCACCACAGAATAATGGCAGGAAGCAGACCTAGCTACATGGGGCTTCATTCTTTTCCATCAGCTTCCTAGAAGCCTGTGGATTAATGTTAGAATCTGCTACTCCTTCGACCATAGAACACTAAACTTTGCAAAGGCTTTGATTAATTTGAATTTGATGGCCTTAGGGTGCTTTTATATTAAAGCTCTGAAAATGTTCAGAAATTTTGAAACAACCATGATCACATTTACAATTTATTTTTGACACTTTTAAGGTTTTTCAATTTGATTTTTTTCCTCACAAGACAGGGCAAACTTTGTAATGATGATTAACAAGAACTCTGTGACACTTACATGGACCTGGAAAAGGGCAGAACACGCCCCTTTCCCCAAAGCACAGAAACAATCAGAGCAGGTGAAAGCTGAAGAGTTCATGGGTTTGTAACCAAGTGGACCTATTCTTCTTCATTTATCGAAAAGGGCAGGACAAACACATAGGCATGTGCATTGGAGTAAAGAATGAAGTGGAGTGCGGCCAAGATAGCCAGGTGTTTCTGCCCTGCAATGTTTTCCTGCTTTTCATTTTCCTTGCTCTCTTTGAAAGATCTTATTAAATACAATGATCTCATTCTTTCAAAGGGAGTGGGGCCTTTCCCATCCACTTTTTTCTAAGAGGAACCTGAGTTGTATATGAAATAAAACCATGTGATCTTGCTGTCATAAATATTCATCTTGGGTAAGTGACTATTTTTAATAATCTAATTCTTTGTTATCCAGAGAAGTTGAGGGTGACTGTACTTTTCCTAACCCACCTGTAAAACTACCTAAGGAATATATATAAATATCTGTATATATCTCTCTCTATATATACTTACTCCTGACTGTAATCATTCTTATTTATTACTATTTAATTTATATGGAACTCTCATAAGCTTTCTCATAAACTCACAAATCATCATTCAATAAATCTGACAAATATCAAGTCATGTACTACACACAACTGACAAATGATTAGTATCAAAATATATTTTTTAAATGTGCAGATCTATAAGGACTACAAAGGAAGCATAAGTATTTACTACCTTGCTTTTCTAGCTAAGTCAGGGATAATAGCTAGCCAGTGCTTTCCACACTCAGAAGCAATTGTGTCAATAATAATTTTCATCCCATTGTCTGGCCTCTGTTGTCAATTATAATTTAAATCAAGGCAGAACTAAAGATATTTGCAGTTATTTCCATAAGCATATCTTACATGCTTTTGGCTAGTACAGTTAGGTGGATTTCTGGAGAAACACTAGGTTTAAAGCCGTAAAACCATGAGGCCAATCTTAGACATGTTACGTTTGATTTATTGTTGTAATATTCAGTTAGGAAGGTGAAGTCAGTAGTTAAGTAAATTGATCTGGAGCTTATAGAAGAGGCTTGGCTAGGTGAGAAAGATATATTTGAGGGTGATCTTTCTAAGGGTGGGAATTGAATCCATTAAATTAAATTAAATCATCTTAGAAAGAGTAATGAATGAGAAAAGAAAAGGACTAAGGACCTAATCATGAGAAGCTAAAACATTTAAAGATCAGGGAAAAAGAAAATGAACATGCTAGAGACTCAGAATAAGAGGTCAGGGTGCTGGGGGAAGAACTGGGTGTTTTATGTTTTTGAAGCCAAAAGGTATGCTTCTTAAAAATCCAGTAAGATTAAGACTACAGGCACTGAATCAATTCAACTTTTTATTGAGCACCTACTATGTGTCAATCACTTAACTAGGTGATAAGATAAAATGATGATCCCAAACTGACACGGTCTCTCTCAAGAAGCTTTTAACATAGTGGGGCAGTCAGCCCTATAAGCAAATTGTCATGCTAATAAATATGCCGTTATAAACTGAGGCACGTGCTCCGAAATATATAAACATATAACACAAGAAGCTGCTTTAGACTGTAGGGACAGAGAAGAATTTCCTGCTGAATCAATTTTTGAGCTGAGGTTTAAGAATAAATAGAGGGCAAATAGGTGAAGGTGAAGGGTAAAGGAAGGAGCATTCCAGGTAGAAGAAACTGTACAGGTAAAGACCATTGTGCCAAGAAGAAATGTGAAGATATTTAAAGGGTTTAAAAGGCCAGAATGGCAGAAGGACAGAGAGCAAGGTGGAAAGTCAAGGACGGTTGGCCTTCAGAGATAGTTATGGGCCAGATGTGAGGGCTTCCTTGGCCGTGTTAGAGGTTCTGGCCTTTATTTAAAGAGTAATGGGAGACCGTGTATGCTCTGTAAACCAGCAGCTGTCAGCAAAAGAACCTGAAAAATAGAGGCTAGTATTATAGGAGAGAAAACACACACACACACACACACACACACACACACACACACACACACACACACAAACACACACACACACGAGTATGGTGAATAAAAATCAAAAGGAGGGAGTATAGGAATGAAGACAGCAATCAACAATATCAAATGGAAAAGCCCTGGAAGTCATCTGTGGATTTGGAGACATGAGATTATTGCCCTTCTTCACAGAGCCACATCAGTGGTGTCATCCGGGAGAACAGAGAAGGAAATGGGAGGGTGGGGGAAGTGTTACCAGTTATTGTCTAGGTTTTGAGTAAAGAAAACTATTTCTAGTTACTGAATCTATATAGAGTAATAAAACCTATATATATATTAATATTACCCTCCCCCAAGTAATCTACTATCTGAAAAGCATTAGTGAGCAAATTGATGTGTAAGGAAAATTCTACATGGATTGCTGAAATGCAAGATTTTCATCTCCTATTGTATGGAAAACAACTTAGAAAATCCTCCTTGAACCTTTCACCTGTCCCTCTTCAGTCTCCTTCCTTCCAAGATCTTTCTTTTCTTTTCTTTTTTCCCTACACAAAACACTAAACCTGGCTACCTCTTGTACCCTTCAAATCAGCCCCAGCCTCCAGCCCCATAGCAATACTCCGCAAATGAGAAAGTTTTCCTGTCGATCCAGCCACCTTAGATGACATTTTTATGATCATCTTCTATTGCTGATTATGATTTTAGGCTTCTAATTTCAGTAAAAAGCAGAATAACCTCTAAATAAGGATTACATAAATTTAATTTTCCATTTCACTTCTAATAAACATACATTCAGTTTGTGTAATGTAGCTCTTTGTTAACAGCCAGAATCATTCCTCTTCTGTCTATTTGATTTGATACATTGCTCTGCTTCTCAGTTATAGAATCATTTCCAAAATAAGACAAAGTGCTCTATAAATTTGGGTTCCGATAAATTCCACAAACAACCCTAATCATCAAACAAAACTTATTTCCACAAACATTTATGGAACACTACTATGTGGAGGGATTGAGTCAGGAATGGGAATACAGAATGATTAAAAGCATGAACCCCGCCCTGGGGGAAGTTGTACGTAATACAACAAGAGATAAATTATAGTTCAGAGTGGTAAATGCCACATTCATGTTTCAAAGCTTCTATGAGCCTTTTATCCTATGTTGGATTTGTGGAAGGGCTTAGTATGGCAAGGCTCTGATTTTGTAGAACTTGGTATTTTACTAAAAGATTACTACTGTTCAATGAGTTTTTATGCTTGTGGAGGAAAAACATGGTTAATTACTCAGGATGCCTTGATTTTCCTAAATTAAGTTTGATGGGATTATAAACACACATACAGTGAATCCAAAACAACAATTTTTGATCAATAATGGGATCCTGGGTAAAAATAGAAGATTTTTACAGTGTTCAAAGTTATGTTTAACTGTCAATCATTTGTTAGGTATGAGGAAAGGGCAGTGAGGAAAACAGCTACCTACTCTTATAAGACATAGTCTAATGAGACAGACAAATAGCAAAAAAAATCAAGTTTGAATAGTGATAAGGGTTATGAGGAACTAATAGAAAGATGTGATAAGGCATGCTGTAGATGAAGGCGGATGAGACAGTTCAGAGAGTCCTGGATGAATAAGTGACATGTTAACAGATGTGAGTGACAAGAAGGAACAAGCCACATGAAGATATAAGTGAAGCCCATTCCAAGAAGGGAGAACAGCAAATGTAAAGACTCCAAATCAGAAATAGTTTGGTGCTCTGGAGAAACAAAGTGAAGGTCAGCCTATCCAAAGTGTAGGAAGTGAGGCAGGGAGTGGTATGAGTTGGGGATCAGAGAGGTAGGGAGAAAATAGGTCATACAGAGTTTCTTGGGCCTTGGTAAGAATTTGGGTTATGTGTAGGCCCAATGGGAAACCATTAGAGGATTTTAAATGGGGCTGAGACAAGAAAGGTTTCATTTGTTATAAATGATTACACAGGCTGTTGTGAGGTAAATGGACTGTAGTGGTGCAAATGTAGAAACAGGAGCAGTGATAATGCTGGTAATGTTTTAAAACATTCTTTCTGGAGGGGAGAAAGATCACTGGTTTGATTACAGATTTCCATGGTGTTAATATGTCAAATCATGGCCAATTTCAAACTACCAATGTGACATATATTGGCTTGGCAAACTCTTGAAAATTTAATAATTTGTTTTCATGAGTTGATATGGGCTGCTTACAGCACTCTACTGATAAGGGAGCTAGTGCAGTAGTCCAATGAGGAGGTTTATGGAGGGTGGTCATACTAAAAAATAGAGGGATGTGGACAGATACTAGATACATTTTGGAGGTAAAACCCACAGGAATCATTATTGGACTGAATTGGTGGGGGTTGATTGGAAGAAAAAGAAAACAATAAATTTGACCTGAGCAATTATGTATGAATGTTTTGAAGTAGGAGGTGGACTCGACTCCAGAAGTGGGGCTCAGACACTGGACCAAATTGAGGACTAGCTAAAACAGGGATGGAGCGGAAGCAGCTTTCCATAAGGCATGACCACCAGTGGGACATGTTAGCTTACCATCACGTGGCAATACTTGGGAGGTACTGCCCCTTTCCATTGCAATGACGTGATGACCCCAAAGTTATTACCCTTTCCCTGGAAATTCCTGCATAAACCATCCCTTAATCTGTAGGCAATTAGAAGTAGGTATAGATATGACTGCAGAACTGCCCTGAGCTGCTACTCTCAGCACACTGCCTAGGTAACCCTGCTCTGCAGGAGCAATTGCAAAGCTGTAACACTGCAGCTTCAATACAGCTGTTTTCTTCTACACTGCTATGGGCTAACCCTTGAATTCTTTCGTGAATGATGCCGTGAACCCTTGAGGGCTAAGTGCCAGTTTGGGGCTCACATGTCCTGCATCAGTTCTATTCCTGAAATCCATCAGTTCTATTCCTACTGAGAGAGGGAGTAGGTTTTGGGAGAAGTTACTTCCAGGATGAAGTTTGACTTCAGTCACATAAGGACTGACGTATTAGACAAAATCAAGATGTCAAATAAGGTAATTAGAGCTAAGAATCTAGAGCCCACAGGAGAGGTCAGGGATAGCGATATAAATGTGAAAGTAAACAGCAGAAAATCTTTTAAAAATGAATCTTTACTCTTTTCAGAACAAATAAGGAAGCCAAGTTTTTACCTCCAATCAGTTTGTCACAGATGCAAATCTCAAAATGCAAACTTAGGTATGCAATATAATAACTCTCTTTATTTTCCTAATGCCATTGCATTTTTAACAATTAGCTGCCTTCCTGCAAGGTGGCAGAAGTGTAATCTCATTTAATTCAGAGACCCTGTTTTGCACGGAGTTGCAGCTCATTTTCTAGGGTCTTATATAACCAAGCTGTCATGGGTGAGAAGCATTCAGATTTTGGTGTTGTAATCCATGGTGGCATCCAATAATATTTCTTAATTTCTGTGCTTTTTAAATTTTTTTTTGTCCACTTAGTTTATTGTTGCATTGTTCATCATTTTTGCTATTACAGTCTGTTAAATTTTCTGAGTTTCCCTCAGATTCTTAACTTGTGTACAGATGACTCTGCTGGTTCCTGCCACGCTTTGACCCAAAAATCTGTGGAACTGTCTCAAGTCCTTCGTCATTTGAGTGACATTCCAGGGGCACACAAGTCACTGTACTTTCCTGTAGGAACCTCTCAGACCCTTCCTAAATGTATTTTACCTAAACACACTATCCAGACATTTTTACTCTGGAGTGTTGAAGCCTCCCTTGAATCTACTCAGGAAGTGAGGGATAAGACTCTATTCTCCAAGTCCACAAACTTCCCAAGAATTTCTGTTGCTATCCACTCCTAGGGCTTGATGAGATCTCAATTTCCAGGGATTTACACAATTTCTTCCCCATTAGTTGCAAGTTGGTACCTATGAGTCAGATCAGACCTAAAGCCATGTTTTATCTGGCCCTCACAGTGCTGTTTCAAAAGTTGAATGAGTGACATTTACAAACGAGAAAACTTCAGGAGAATTCAAAGTTCTTGCTTCTTTTGCAGTCTTCAGCATTTTGGAACCAATAGATCTTTGTTTCCATGTGGCAGTAAGTGCCTGGACATAAATGGTGTCTTGTCTTTTAATGGGTTGACACTGTCCAGTTATTCATAGTTGCTTCTGTGAAGGTTGATTATACAAATTGGGTCATTCTTGTCATACCCAGCTAAAATAGAGTAGAGATGCTGCGGTTGGGGAGGAGAAAGTGCTCAGGACACATAACATTGCTCCAAAAATGTAATTCTCTGCAAGCCAAGATGCTGAAACTTCTTGTTGTAATCTGAGACCAGTTACGTCTAATAGCTCTGAAACAACCTGCTGCGACTCTTTAGACTAATTATACCTACTGTCAATTACTCACCAATCAGAGCAGCTCCTCAAGATTTTACTAATACCAATGAACTTTCTTTTAAGACAACATGTAACATTTCTCTTTTTTATAGCCACCCCCAACAACCTTCTCTTTGTCCTTCAGACGTATAGAAGACCAGTGGGCCTGTGTGTAAACCCTGAATTGCAGTTCTTGCTTTTCAAATAAAACGTTCATTGTAGAGATTTAGCTTTACGTTTTTATTTTGACTTTGACACTTCCATTTGTATTGGTCCCCGAGGCTGAGGATATGTGTCATTTGTCATCTGCTGTCACTTTTCTGCTGCTTTTCCCCACACATCTGGTCTGCTTCACTCATCTACCGTAACTGCTTGACCTGTGTAGGCATTTGTGTTTGTGATTGAATTTTACTCTTTCGTTTAGTTTTGACCAGCAGATTAACTGTTACTCATAAGGTATTTTTTGTAGTATGTTAATATATGCTTTTCCATTTGTCCCATAAGTGCCAATTATTTACTTTCATTTTCTCTGCTTTCTGTTATGAAATCTATTTTCTGAGCCAATAATTATTGTATAAACTAAAATACTGAATTGAAGGAAGGGTCGGGGGCAGGGGTGAAGGAGGAACTAAAGGGTAAAATGATGGCATAAGATATCAGTAATGTTACAATGTGTTTATTCTTTTTTTAGTGATATCAGTTACACTATATATAAACAGTAAACAGCAATCACACCATTTATTTTAACAGTGAATTTCATAGAAGAAGTTCTTAATCAGCTATTAGAGAATTGCAAAGGCAAAGATTGGTCACAAAAATATCATGAAGTTAGCAGCTGCAGGAAGTAGTTAATTGCTCCCATGTCTAAGGGCCAGACGCTGTGGCTTATGCCTGTAATCCCAGCACTTTGGGAGGCTGAGGCGGGTGGATTACTTGAGGTCAGGAGTTTGAGACCAGCCTGGTCATCATGGCGAAACCCCATCTCCATTAAAAAACACAAAAATTAGCCGGTCGTGGTGGTAGGTGCCTGTAATCCCAACTACTCAGGAGGCTGAGGCAGGAGAATTGCTTGAACCCAGGAGGCAGAGGTTGCAGTGAGCTGAAATCACACCACTGCACTCCAGCCTGGGTGATAGAGTGAAACCCTGTCAGAGAGAGAGAGAGAGAGAGAGAGAGAGAGAGAGAGAGAGAGAAAGGGGTTTGAATTATTTGGAATTATTAATATTTAGAAGCTTAGAAAAAAGTCCTCAAAAGAAAGAAAGAAGAAGCAAGCCAGCAAGCAAGCAATCAAGAAAGAAAGAAAGAAAGAAAGAGAGAAAGGGGTTGGAATTGTTTGGAATTATTAATATTTAGAAGCTTAGAAGAAAATCCTTGAGCCCAGACCTCTGAGGAGGAGGTGCTGTCTATGAGCTCAGAGGAGGGGGTACTATGGGGCTGGGATGAGACCTCTGAGGTGGGTGCTAGCTCTCTGGTGCTGGTATCTCTGATTGGGGAGTGGTAATTTTGGTTGCAAGTGTTGGAAAACTGCATACTAAATTCAGAAGTTGTCAATGGAACAAAGAGACACTTCCTAGTGAAAAAGAAGCCTTGCTGGAGTGACACCGACAATAGCAGAAAGTCAAACAGAGAAGGGAAAAAGCAATGTCTCGTTCTTTCTCTAGCCTTCTAATGTTCTAAGCAACTCTTGCCAGAACCTAACATTAAGCCAACTGTCAAAAGAGAAATGTGCCTTGCAGACAGCCAGCAAGCAAAAGCAGGGTAGAGAAAGGTGGGCTTGAAGCTGAGAAATAATAACTTAATAACTAATATATTAGCAAATCTTTTGTTCTCACAAACAGCAGCAGAAACAACAAAGCTATACGTGTCATCTGCACGCTCCCCATCAACTGCTGAGCAAATAGTTCATTTCTTAGGCCCCTAAAGATCAGATACACTTAAATGAATTAGTTACAGTAAACATGAAACAGTTAAACATACCCTTATTATATATTAAAGATGATAGAAATTTATTTTTCTTCCATGTAATAGTCTCAGATTGAAAATTTCAGTTTTCTGGGGTCAGGGGTTGCCTTGTTCCAAATGATCATCCAAAGATTCAGGTGCCTTTCTCTTTATTGGGCACCATTCTTCGCAGTTGCTTGCTTTCCTGATTAAAGGGGATAATGGGTTAATTTACATTCTAGCTCATGGGAAAGGGAAGTGGAAAGAAATTACAGGCAACAATTTTCTAATAAGAAGTGAAGAAGTTTTTCACATGCCACTTAACTCATATGCTATTGGAGAAAACTGGCACATGACAAGAACTAGCTGAAAGACAGGTTGAATATATAAACTGGGAAGCTATGTATTCATGAAGAAGGCAAAAAAGGATTTGATGGATAGCTTGCAGTTTGGTCACTAAATGTAGACAATAGGCAAGTTAAGAAATCATTTTTAAATTTTCTCCAAAAAGGTTTCATTCATACCCTTCCCTCTGTTCTCCTTCCCTGGACCTAAGGATCAGGGAGAACTTCGCTTACACTGAGATAAACTTCTAGTAGACCCTGAATAAAAGTACAGATGCCTTTATGTTTATAGAAGTGTCTTTGCTTAAAGGCAGCAAATGATGGCCCTTCATCCTAAATCTTGTTATGACTTCTTCCTATGCACAATTATTTAATAGTTCTTGTAACTTCTAGCAAAAAGAGAAATAGATGCAAATAAGACATTTAGTTTTATGACTATCATGAATCAACTCTTGAGCCCTTTTCTGGCTGCCAAAAACACCCCAAACTTCTCTTAACTTTAGCATGACTAGCTGTAGGTTCTCTTTGCAGAGATGTCATTTCCTCATAAAAAAAGCCCCAATGAAAGGTTATTTTGCACCCTTATACTGTGAAACACGAAATGAGCTCCTTATCATATTTGTAGACCATTTATTCCACAGATTTCAGCTGTTCCCTAAAGATCACGAGGCTGTCTAGTTTTAATCAGTTAATATTGCAGACAGAGAGAGCAATCTCAAACTCACATCAACTTTGCAGGAGATAAGAATCACAGGCCAATAACACAGACATGCAAAACATATGACTTTTATAGAACCCTTTTTTTCTGTTCTGAGTTTCTATCTTCTTACCATTGTATCCTCAGGATGTAACCAATGCCTAATACAGCATAGGTGTTCTATAAATATTTGTTAAACTAATGAATGCTAAGATTAAAGCTAATCTAAATAAGGCAGCTACAAGTTTTCTATAATAATAATTGGCAAAATATAAAGAAGTAGGGGGGAAATTTAGAGCAATAAGTGTTATAGGAGAAATAAATGACCTCAATGAAACTTCCCTGTGTCTAATAGATCTTTATCTGAAAGCAATTCTGAACTTATTTACTTACTTTTTCTTTAGCCTGGAAGTACTAAATAATTACAGTGAACTTGATATTTTAGAAGATTCCGTCTGTCTTCCCCTAGGGCCCCATACAATTTGTTTGTTTTACATAAATAACAGTAATACCAACAAAGAAAAAACTGAAATACTCTAAAGATGTTTGCTGTGATAAAGACATTGTGTTTGCATTTATGAAAACACAGCCACAATTGACTTTATAATAACAGTATTTACATAACTAAACACAGCAGGGACGTCATTAAATGGCGTAAGAGGGAATCAGAGCTGAAAGTCTGCATTTGCCATTTCCCTAACCAGGAATTAGTGAACCTCCAGTTACAAGATGATAAAGCATTATATGCCAACTCTAGCAAGTTTTCATGACTACAGAGACTGCCGGGTTTTCTGCTTTCCTCTAGTATTTAGAAAGGAAGAAGTGAAAAGGGGTAGAAGGAGAAAAAGTATAAAATTTGATACCTTACTTTATTTTTCTTTTGTTTCTTGAATGATTGGGAACTTTATTATTTGTGTTGTTGTCTATAATTAAGACACAATAGACATGAATTTCAGAATATGTAGATATCAGTTTGTAAGAAATCTCTCTTTCCAATTTTTTTCATAAATCAACTTTATTTATCTTTAGAAGCCCCATTTAACCAGGTACAGAAATGTAATCCCAGTCAATTCAGGGCTTTCTTGCCAAATCCCCAGGACGGTGTTTGTACTTGGGGAGCAGCCTTAGTAGCAGCAAGCCACTGAGTGCTGGCAGTGGAGTATCTCTTCCTTACTGCATCTATGATGGAAGCATCCAATCAGAGTCCTTCATTGCCCCTGGTCCTCACTTATCATTCTGTGTAAATTGCTGCTGGGTTGTCTCATTCCCACTGTCATGTCGTCTCCTTCCCCTCGAAGCTTACATGCTCATTTGGGAAATAAGAAACCTTAAATAGTAACACAAGTAATTGTGTTACTATTATCACCAAAATGGAGAATACAAGTGAGTGAATCAAGAATCTGCTGTCTTCAAGAGACTCATATGAGAAAAGATGATGTAGAAGGGTATGCTTTAAGATGTACAATGCCATAGAAATATGTGGCTTTACTGGTACTTTTTCTAATTTACAAACTATTAGTCTATTGGAAAAGGGAAGTCATAAAACTTACAACTATGGCAAGTACTATGGAAATAAGTACAAAGTGCTATGAAAAAACATAATAGCAAGGCTTAGATGAGTTTAGGGGAGAAGTAAATATTTTCTTGAAGAAATGACCATTGAACTGAGGTCTGAGGATGAGTAGTGATTAAAAAATTATACGGAGTGGAGGCTAGTTGTGAAAAAACAAGCTATGAACAGAAAATAGAACATCTTCAAAGGCCTATGAATTAAGGCCAATTTGAGAAATTAAAGAAGTTCAGTGTGGCTTCAGCATAAGAATAAGGATAGAATGGTAGAGGTAGCATTTTTGACAGCACTTGTAGGCCATGGCAAGGATTTTGTTTTTTTAACCTAACATCAGAAGAAGCAGAATTGTTTTAACCATCTGGTGTATGTGGGGCTATAACACATGATTAGATTTCTTTTGAAAAGATTGCTCTGAAATGTGCAGAACAGATTGGAGGAGGTAAAAACCGTGTTTGAAGAAACAGGGATGGTGATAACATGAGCTAGGGTAGTGTTATAATAAAGAGTGGTAGCAGATACTGCTAAGGCCAATCTGATGACTTGGTGTATAAATTACATTTGGGGGTTGAAGGAGAATGTTAGGTCAGAAAGAACTCTCAGTTTACAGGCTTCTAGAACAGAATAGATGGAACTGCCTATCTTTTGATAGGGTCAAGTTTAAGGATTGATACTACATGTTTAGTTCCTATAATACTGGGTTTGAGTTGACTTTGAGATATCCGAGTACAAATGTTGCAAAGATCCTGAACTCATGAGAAAAACTCTCTGATGCCTTGTGATTCACAATTATTAATTGATTGAGGTATGGTAAATGAAACTCGCTAAATGATTCAGTATAACTTTTGCCATGGAATTATACATGTTTCTATACTATATCTGTGCAGATCAAAATCAAGTGAAAAATGGAAATGCCATATAGGAAAGGAAAAATGCTTTTGGGGAAAAATTTGGAAAGATTTAACCTTAGTATTCTAATAAACTTAATAATCATATTTTTTAAACGTCCTTCTGATATTCATGCAGACAATCTAGTTTTAAGGGTGGGGGCATCTACCAGTGATTTATTGTGTGAAAAAATAAAAATCTATAGGTAAAATACATAACCCATTTTGAAAAGCATCTGTAATTAAAAAATGAAAACATCTTCATGAAGATACTATCACAGGATTGCACGAACTTTATGTCAGATGGCAAACTCCTCAAGGAGAAGGTATCTGCTCTACTTTTTCTTTCTCTAATGCATAGAATGGCATCTAATACACATAGACACAACATTTCTTGACAATTCCTGGAATGTATGCATGCAGCAGCACTGTACAGGAGTATATAAATTATGTTATGTTCACTAATAATTTTGTATAAAGTTTTTCTTTTGCTAGGCGAGCTTTTCCTCTCCAAAGAAGGATTTCTGAGGAGACAGAACTGGAACTTTCTGTCCTCCCAATACCTGTTGCCAGGCAACAGGCATCTAGCAATTCTTCTGGTAATTTTCAGCAGCTAGCCCTTCTGGTAATTTTCAGCAGCTAGCCCTTCAACCAAACAATGAACACTTCAGGAAAGCATCTAAACCCACATGCTATCTTGGGGGCCATGAAGTTTTACACCTAGAAGAAATATTTAACTTACATAATAAGATTTTCAAAGTCACACTTCAAACTTTCCTCAAAATGAAATGTCATTATTATTCAATCATGAGTTCATCAATAAAATATTAAAGAAAGAGAAAAATATTTTCATAGAATTAAAAATTAAGAAGTACATAATAAAATGTCCTTTTGGTTCATAATTTCAATTGTTGAAAAATTACAAATCATTATCATTTATTATTTTTTGTTAAAATCTGATTTTGTGGTCTATTCTCAGTTATTTATTTTATACAAAAGCAGTTTTATATGTAATAACATAGATATTTAAATACCATAAATAGTATTTACTAAAAATAGCAGACCCCGAACTTCTGTTTATTACTAAAATGGAGCAAGAGGGGTCATATTTGTCCTCCCAGTTGAAAGAGTTTAAAAACTAGACAAAACAAATGAAATGATAATTTTCTAGACACTGGATGTTAAACAATGATGGAAAATAATTACTGAGAGAGAGGAAACAAATGGTGTGAGCCCTGCAATTACTTCCTGGAGTAAGTTTCTATAACAGAGCAGGGAGAAGAACTCAGATCAAGTCTATTGGTCTTTCTCAGTTGGGGAAATAGAGCTGAGAGTTAGGAAAAACCAAGGAGTTTAGTGTAGTGGAGAGAAGAAAGCTTTACCTCCAGAAAATCGCAGAAGGTCCCCCTTGAATATTCAGCTGAGGGCTGATCAAAGACGTTTTTGGATAAATTACCTGAAGCTGGGGAAAGAACCACTCAAAAGACTTAGAGGGAACAGTCCCTGGATCTTTCACAGGGCTGGAAATAGCATCTGTACCCACTAACCATGGTTGAGGAGGGGCAAAAGGTGGACTATAATTTATGGGTACTGGTTAATCAGAAGGATATTGTCCCAATGGTGAATCAAAATTACCTGTAAACTTAATGCTCCTCTGGTAATGCCTAAAAATACTTAAATGAAGTCTAAATGGATGAAAATATTTAACAGTAGCTTCACCATTTCCAGAATAAGCCTACTTACAGTAATACAAAAATATTTAACATACAACAAGATACATTACAGTGTCTGGCATCCAATCAAAAATTACAAAACTCACAAATAAGAAAATTTTATTTATGATTAGGAGAAAAAATTATTAAATTAAAATCAGCACAGTATGATAGAGTTAGTAAAGAATAACATTAAAGCAGTTATTATAACTATTTTATATATTGAAGGATCTAGAGGAAAGATTAAAATGTTGAGTAGAGACATGGAAAATATCTTAAAAATTAAAATCGAACTTCTAGATATAAAAACCATAATGCCTAAGATGAAAACTACAGTGTATGTCATTAATGGCAGAACAGACATTGCAGAAAAAAATATGAACTTGAAGAGATAGAATGAACAGAGCATCAGTGAAATCTGGGGCAATTTCAAGCAGATGAACATTCTTCTTAAAATGTGTCTGAATCAGAATTGGACACATTTTGGAGAGTAGCGTGAAGGACATGGAGACCAAAAGGAGAGGCCACAGAGGAATATAAAAAAATTAGAAGAAATAATGCCCATTTTACCCCCAAATTTGATGAAAACTATAAACTCACAGGTTCAAGAAGTGGAAAACCAAACTAAAAAGCAGGCATAGAACATGAAGAAAACTACATCCAGGCACATCATAATCATATTGCTCAAAGTGAATAAAATATAAGTGGGGCAAGTAGAAAACAGAAAGATGGTAGTCTTTAACCCTACCTTATCAGTAATCACATTAGAAGGAAGAGATTCACATATTGGATAAAATAGTGAGACCCAACTACATGCTGCTCACAAAACATACATTTTAAGTGCAAAGACACAAATAGATTAGAAATAAAATGAAGGGGAAAGGTATACCATGCTGACACTAACCAAAAAGAATCTATAGTGGTTGTGTTAAAATCAGACACAGTGGATTTCAAAGCAAAAATGTTAGCAGATATATAAAGCATAACTTTATAATGACAAAGGGATATATTCACCAAGAAAACATATTAATATTAAAAGTTTGTATGCCTAAAACCAGAGCATCATAGTACATGAAACAAAAATGCATAGAACTGTAAGGAAAATAGACAAATCCTAAATATCCAACAGAATAAGTAGACAAAAATGTCAGTAAGGACACTGAAGACATGAACAGCATAGCAACCAAATTGTCTAGTTGACATTTAAAAACCCTTCACCTGACACAGCAGAATGTACATTCCTTTCAAGGACATGAACATTTACCAGTATAGACCATATCTGAACCATAAAACAAGTCTCAAAAATTTGAGTGGATTCACGCCATGCAATGTCTGTTCTCTTATCACCATGAAATTAAATTTAAAATTAACAAGAGAAAGATACATGAAAAAAATCCCCAAATATTTGAAAACTGAATAGTATACTTTTAAATAACCCATGGGCCAAATAATAAGTCAAAAGGTAAATTTAAAATTTAAAGGTAGTTTAACTTTAAATTATGTTATGTTCAATAATTTTGTATAAAGTTATTCTTTACATAAGAAAAACTGAATAAAATACAAATACAAACAAAAAATTGTGGGGTGCAGCTAAGAAGCACTTAGAAGATAAATGAATAAATAAGCTGTAAACTATTCATAATTTGAAATATGACTCAGAAATAAGTAGGAATGGACTTTTGAAATGTATAACATAAGGAAATATTAAAATAATTATGCTGAATAAAACAAGCCAGACAAAAATAAGTATATGTTCTATTATTCCATTCATATACATTTCTAAAAATCCAAATTATCTATAGTAATATAAAGCAGATCATCGCTGGTTTTCATGTGGCGAGGGGTAAGGGGCAGAAATGGGCAGAAAGCAGAATTACATAGCAGAATCGGACACACTTGGGGAGGTAGTGTAAAAACACATTTATTATTATTACCTTGATTAAGTTGATGGCTTCTTATATGCACATGTATGTCAAAATGTCAGTTTGTATATTTTGAATATTTGCAATTTATTGTATATCAAATATATATCTAACACACCTGTTAAAAATAAATAATGGCAATAAGTGGTGATGGTAATGAAATAAAATAGCATGGCCTATTTCTACATAAATCCTGAGAGAGGAGACACTGCACAAGACTTCCGGTTGTAAAAATCTCACCCTAGTAAACCTCCCTCTCCTGGTGGAGTGAAGAAATATTCCTGAGGAAACAAGTTAGCAATTCAAATATAGGTTGGTTTGCCACTGATGCATTATACATTCTGTTCCTCAAAGCTTACAGAAAATCTTCCAGCTATCATGTAGTTTCTATTTTAACTGAGCTTAGCATTTTCCCATTTGTAATGCTGTACTTTAATATCTGAAGATGTGATTATCTTGTTAATTAAAACAATGAATACTGAAATAACCTTGATACGATGAGTCTTTAAAATGCGTTTATACGAAACTCAGTAAGCTAAGTAAGTAGATATAGATACTTTGTCTCTAATTAGGTGGTGGCAGATATCAACCATCGTGAAGCTTGTAAATGATTCCTGGATTTTAAGGGCCACTAGAGTAGTTTACTGACATCAGCTGCCAAGCTTATTTTGGTCAGTGCTGTATACCCAGAGCTTAGCACAGCATCTGTCACTAAGTGAAGGCTCAGCAAATGCTTTTTGAATAGCTGAATGCATCACAAGTGGGACTGCAGAGTTTGGAGTGGAAATATCGTTTGCATTGATAGGAAAAACAGCAGCAGCAGCAGCAGCAGCAGCAGCAGCAGCAGCAGCAACAAAACACCTTCTATACCCATGGCACAAAAATTTACATAAGATTAAGTAATTTAATTTGTTTTTCCAAGGATGGAAAGATGTCTCAGGGTCACATGTTGATGCTAGACCTCATACTTTCTACGGTTAATAGGGTGGTCTGTCACTGATATTTTCTGGAGGAGTTTCTCTTAGTGAAATAGTTGATCCAAAGGTGGTAGCATCAGTGAGTTGTTAAGAATAGTCTCGATGATTTCCCCTCACATTAAAGTTGAACTCCAGTGACTTTATTATGTTCTACCTACAAGGCTGTATAGGTCGTGGCTGTGGATATCTACCAACCTCAATTCTCACCATCGGTTTCACTTTCCCTGCTATTATTTATCACACCTGCCTTCTCATCACTCACAGAATCTGCTAAGTGCATTCCAGTCACGGGACTTCTGCAATTCTGTTTTTTTTGAGACGGAGTCTCGCTCTGCGCTCAGGCTGGAGTGCAGCGGCGCGATCCTGGCTCACTGCAAGCTCCGCCTTCGGGGTTCAGCCATTCTCCTGCCTCAGCAGTAGCTGGGACTACAGGCGCCCGCCACTACGCCCGGCTAATTTTTTGTATTTTTAGTAGAGACAGGGTTTCACCGTGTTAGCCAGGATGGTCTCGATCTCCTGACCTCCTGATCCACCCGCCTCGGCCTCCTAAAGTGCTGGGATTACAGGCATGAGCCACCGCGCCCGGCCTGCAATTCTTAATTGCCTTAATTGGAATATTCTTTTTGGTATTTTATGGGATTCTTTGCTTTTATCCCAAATTGAATTTAAGATTTAAAATACATACATATATATATATATATACACACACACGCACACGCCTAGATTGTTCAGTTTAGCTTTCACTTTCTGTAACTTTAAAACTAAAATGGGAAAGCCACCATACCTTGGAATCTGTGACAACTTGAAATATACCTGGACTTTTTTTTTCAGCTATTTATGTTGACATAAATGCCAACGAACTTAGCCATTATCTGTTCTACCTTAGACATAAAAGATATTAAGACCAGGATAAAAGTTTTTTATGTGATAGTATGGTGTGGGCATAGTTGAGTTTCATTTTGTGGGGTTCATTTTGTGAACTAGTTAGCATGTAACTTAAAATGTCACCCACGTACTTTAACATTCTCTTAATTTTGATTTCACCATTGCACGTAAATAGTATCTTCTTGATTCCGTTGTTTCATCTTTTGGTTTTGATAAAAATCTTGTCTCTATTTTGTGAAAATATAAATAAGCCTCTAGTTTGGTGGTAACATTTAGACTGAGATGTTCACAAGCTTTAAAATATATATTAAATATTAAAATATATAAATACTTATATTTATGTATAAATGTAGATATATTTAAATATTTATATATATTTCTCTTTATAATTATTTATCTTCCCCCATATCCTTCTTCTTGTCCTTTCTTTTTCTTTTTTCTTCCTCATCTTCATCTTCTTTTCCTTCTTCTTTTCCTCCTCCATAAAAATTTCTTAATATCTTTTACCCACTATAGTTTAAATCTTGGTAATTGATTTTCACCGAAATAGAAGGTTTCTCTACCCTCATTCCAAAAGATAAAAAATTTAAAAGTTGCATCTCTATTTGTAGATATGAACTTCATTCTGTCCTATGAAAGAAAACCACAACTATACTTCATTCAGTAATGGGAATGGCCACTGGAAAAACTAAAACTAAAAATACTAAAAACTAAAACTAAAAAAACTAAAGCTGGTAAAATAGCTTTAATCCAATAAAAGCTAGAGTATATCATGGCTGTTCTCATTCAAAGAAACAGTATTTACTAGAGCCTCTGAAAGAAGCAAATTAAAAAGTCTGTATTATTACAGGCAGAAAGTATTGTAAAAATCTTATCTATAATTTATTTCCACAAACTCTTCATAGCAGCTACTCCCTTATCTTTCTCCACATTTTTCTCTTTAAAATGTCTTAGAAATTCTCCTTCATTCTACCTTATGCCTCTTAAATCATTGAATTCAATGGGGGAAGAAGAGTTTTACCTTCCTTGGTTAGAGCTTTACTTTCCACAACCACTCAATAAAAGCCCAGGTCCTGTGGCTGCCAGAGTAATGAGGGCCTCTTCCTCCTTTGAAAACATATCTTAATATGTTTGTCCCCATCTCTGTCTTATGTGTCTTTAATGCTGCTCTACATTCCATCTCTGCTCCATTATCTGCAATCTTGGCCCTCTTTTCCATATAAATTTTCAATTGTAAAAGATTCACTCACATTTAGAATAGAATAAGCCAGACATTTATATACATTACAAAATGATCTTAAGGCCAGGACAATGAAGAGCGGAAATGAAGAAATCGCTGATGATTGGCATAAAGGGAACTGAGAAGGGTGTTTATATGGTTCAGCTGTGTCCCCACCCAAATCTCATCTTGAATTGTAGCTCCCATAATTCTCATATGTTGTGGGAGGGACCCAGTGGGAGATAATTGAATCATGGGGGTGGGTTACCTCATACTGTTCTCAGGGTAGTGAATATGTCTCATGAGATCTGATGGTTTTATAAGGGGTTTTCCCTTTCACTTGGCTCTCATTCTCTTTTGTCTGCCACCATGTAAGACATGCCTTTTGCCTTCCGCCATGATTGTGAGGCCTCCCCAGCCATGTGGCACTGTGATTCCATTAAACCTCTTTTTCTTAATAAATTACCCAGTCTCGGGTATGTCTTTATAGCAGCATGAAAACTGACTAATGTAGGTCTGTTTATGGTGGCACTCATACCACGGGACATGAAAGAAAGCTTTCCAACAGCCTGCTCTACCTGCTCTTAGGAACAGCTTAGCAATCTCCTGAATAAATACTTGCCTTCAAATCTTTAGTAACAAAGTTCTCACAGAGGTAGATATGGAAAGTGAAAAAAGTGAAAAGGGTACACCTCCAGCAGTTGCATTATTGTGAAATTATTAATATAGTACAAAAGTCCATCACTTAAAATGTCAGTTTCAAGCAAAAGCAGTGACATGGAGATAGTTTGGGAATTAGCTGACATCACAGATCTTCAGTTGTTTTCAAGTTTCTAAAGATGGTTTGCATAGCAAATTGGTATAAAATCTACATATTTGCTTTGACTCACTTCCTCTGTCTTATATTTCATTAGTACATGTTTGAACTTTTAAAGGTTGTTCTGACCTGCACTATAAGATTAAGAATTGACAGTGTTTGGGAAGTGGATTCTATGTCACCCAAGACAAAACACCCTAAGATTGCCATTACAAATAAGTGATGTTTGTATTAGCATAAAAACAGTGAACTACCAAATTTATTTGTATTTCTTCTTAGGATAACATTTAAATAATTTCTTATAAACAAAATAATTGGATTAATATGGAAAGAAAATAAAGTAAAAGGTTCTGAAAGCTCATGCTGCTTCAACTTCTTTGGTCTTTTTTACCAGTCATGGGAAAACCAGAAGCTAAAGTCATTATTTGGGTAGCTAAGTAAAGGCTTATAGCATTGAAAAGTGAAAGAAAAACAGGTGAAGGGAGACAGTTTCTCTCAGTTATATCAGCAAGACTAGTTAGTAAGGAACATCATTCATATACAAGGCAAGAATTAGAGCTATGGCTAATAAAATACAAAGCACTTGCACATCTTTCGGGAGAGAGCTATTATTTTATTTTTCATTATACTTTAAGTTCTGGGGTACATGCGCAGAATGTGCAGTTTCGTTACATAGGAATACACGTCCCATGGTGGTTTGCTGCACCCATCAACCCATTACCTACACTAGGTATTTCTCCTAATGCTATCCCTCCTCTAGCGCCCCCAACCCCCAACAGACCCTGGTATGTGATGGTCCCCTCCCTATGTCCATGTGTTCTCATTGTTTAAAAGCAAGAATCCCATCTTTAGCATTTTAATTAAGCACAAAATGGTTATGGTTAAACACACACATTTAAAATGTCCATTTTCCACAAGTGGTCTTAATGACGGAGGTGCTCTTTACAATGGGTATGCCTGTCAGGTTAAAAAAAGTTTCTGTTATAAAATAATAAGAAGGGTAGAAAGGAAAATCCTGGGCATCATTTAAACAATTTTTGTGACTTTTTTTAGGAGAAAGAACTGAGGCCCAAAAAACAGTAGTTCACACATTCATTTAATGTCAAAGGCCGCACTCGAATCCAAGGCTGAATTTCAAGCCAACGATTTTTAGCTTTTCCCACTTTGACTACAGAACCAGAATAATTCAGCAAGCTCAAGGTAACGAGCAGTGGGAAGCCCTGGAGAGAGCTGTTTTGATTAGAAATACTGATTGCTGCTCCTGGTCGAATTGTGAAGTACTCTACATGCATTTCACATAGGCACAAGCTAATCAGCACAAATTGCAAATGCCACAATCTCAGGTGATAGAGACATAGCTGTACCTTGGAGAGGAGGGGAGTGATATGAGAATTATCTTTCTACTGAAAATCAGCCACATGGGCTTTTTGCTGGTTTTGTGAAATAACGCAGAGGAAAATTTTCCACTTAAACCATAGTTGCATGAGTAAAAGTGGAAGAAGAATTGTTTCATAAAGAAGAGACACTGGAATTTTGTGGTCTTCAAGACCATGGTCAAATGGAGTCTGTTCAGAATCAGAGCTGGTGTGAGATGGATTCTTAGCAGACAATGCATGTACCAATTCACTACTGCATTAAGCACATCCCAGAAATCATTTCCATTCACAGAATCCTGTAGAAAGTGCTCTACCACCTGCCCTGAGCCAGACTTGGAACCCCCAGCTAGTTCCAATAATGGTGTGTCAGACCCTAAGGACTGAAGATATTGTTAGGGACAACATTTCTTATGTGTCACTGGATTCCCTATCTTCAGTCTTTCCCCATATCCCAATTCAAATTATTCTCCTCATTGCTCCAGATTGGACCTGCTAATGGAAAAAAATGTTTATATCCTTTAGCTATTTACAAATACTTTAATAATGCCTTGTCAATCACAGGATAACATCAAGACCCTCAGTAATTGTCTGATAACTTTCCCAAATCTTGCTTTTCTGCCGTATTTCCTATATGCAACACTTGTTTTGTCTTGCCTCCAGGCCTTTGCAAATGCTGTCCCCATTTTTTAAACTGTATCTTTATCTTCTTTAAGCTCTACAAAAATCTATGCCATCTTAAAATATTGACTCAAGTATTTTTTTCTATGGGCAACTTTCTCATTCTCCATTAGACTGGCTTGTTTTTTTGATTAAGCTCTATAGGTGCAATGCCAAAGGTACACAGACTTGCAAAGGGTCATCGAAAGTTTAGTGGAACGTGGTTACATTTTTAACATGTTTGATATGATTTGAATTGGGGCTTCCAACAAAATAGAGTACTTAGAGCCTACTGAAGTTTTGCTAAAGTGAGTGCTAGGTGAAGCCCTTCCTCATATTCCCACAATGATTTAGAAATACCTTTATTAGAGCTCTCGTTATATCTTCTTGTTGTTTTAAACATTTGCACAGCTATCTCCGAACTGCCCTGTTACATTTTTATAGAGAGATTATATTCCTAGTCCCTGGCTCATTATATGTAATATTTTGGCTGATATTTGTATGTTATGTTGAATTTTAAGAACATTACATTTGCCCTCTGAGCACCGAAGTGCTCCACATGATAGTCACAAAAGGAAACCTGGACCTGCCAAGAGCAACGAGTAGCAAACAGACCTTCAGTCCTCCAGCCTCTCAACAGCAGTGCGTGGGTGGCAGTAGCAGGTGGCAGGTAGGGAGAAGATCAAGAAGCACCCGTCTTCCTTTGCTTTTTGAGAGGGAAAGTTCTCAGGAGATCAGGCCAATGGCTCTGCTGTTGTGTCAGTGGGAGAAGTGTTAAGTCTTATACAGGTGTTTTTGATGTTCAGTAAAGGTAGATCCTTATGCTCAATATCAAATGTCCACACTTCCAACAGAATGGGAGAAAATTTTTGCAATCTATCCATCTGACAAAGAGCTAATGTCCAGAATCTACAAAGAACTTAAATTCAAAAGAAAAAAAACAAACAACCCCATCAAAAAATGGACGAAGGATATGAACAGACACTTCTCAAAAGAAGACATTGATGCAGCCAACAAACACATGAAAAGAGGCTTATCATCACTGGTCATTAGAGAAATGGAAATCAAAACCACAATGAGATACCATCTCACACCAGTTAGAATGGTGATCATTAAAAAGTCAGGAAACAAAACATGCTGGAGAGGATGTGGAGAAATAGGAATGTTTTTACACTGTTGGTGGGAGTGTAAATTAGTTCAACCATTGTGGAAGACAGCATGGCAATTCCTCAAGGATCTAGAACCAGAAATACCATTTGACCCAACAATCCCATTACTGGGTATATACCCAAAGGATTATAAATCATTCTACTATAAAGACACATGCAGATGTGTGTTGATTGTATTGCTATTGCTCACAATAGCAAAGACTTGGACCCAACCCAAATGCCCATCAATGATAGACTGGATAAAGAAAAGGTGGCACATATACACCATGGAATACCATGCAGACATAAAAAGAATGAGTTCATATCCTTTGGAGGGACCTGGATGAAGCTGGAAAGCATCATTCTCAGCAAACTAACACAAGAACAGAAAACCAAACACCGCATGTTCTCATTCATAAAGGGGAGTTGAACAATGAGGACACATGGGCACAGGGAGGGGACCATCACACACCAGGGCCTGCCAGGGGGTGGGTGGCTAGGGGAGAGATAGCATTAGGAGAAATACCTAATGTAGATGACGGGTTGATAGGTGCAGTGAACTGCTGTGGCACGTGTATATCTATGTAAAAAACCTGCACATTCTGCACATGTATCCCAGAACTTAAAGTATAATAAAAAAGAAAAAGAAAAATGACCGCCTTTTATGTAAACATTTACACTATGCATTTTACAAAGGGGTAAAATTCGTATGTGATATTACACATCTGAAACATTGGCCTGTTGGTGGAATACTGTTCTTTTGTGAAATGTTCACCTCAAGTTAGTAAAAGGTCATTCAACTCTCCTGTGACTTATAATGCTATTATTAAATATGTATGCAGCCCTATAAAATTTCTAAGCAAAGCAGGTTAGTAGGAATGAGACTTGTACATTATTCCCAGAATAATCTCTTCATCATTTCTGGACAGAATTTCACCACTAAGTGCACTGCCTCCTATGTAAGTTGGTGAGAAGACAGTTTGACATTTATAATACTTTTATTTTTTAAGAGATTCTTTACAGCTTGTCAGCTAAGATAAAAATATGACAAGCCATGACCTTTCTTTGATGCATAAACAGTGCTGCTAGGTGAGTACATGAATTGGGAAAATTCTTGTAGTAAGCTTCCTTTCTACTTCCTTTTCTGTTTATTTTATTTTTGTACACTTGTTTTCAAATGACATTTGCAATGAGAAAAAGAGAAAAAATATACAAACTGTGATAGCTTTAAATAAAATGTGAAATTATTTGATGATACACTTAACCTTAATTTTGTTTCTTTTTATAGTTCCACAAATTTATTTTTCTTAATACACTGTTTTTGGCAATAATAAAAATTGTATGCATTACTTATCTTGCTTTAACTTTCTCACAAAAGTATACATTCAAATCAGTAAAATGAAATAGTAAGATTTTTTAGGCTTTGCAAATTATCAAATTCCAGTTATACTTTTTTAGAATTAAGAATATTGTTCCTTGGGAACTTTTCCACTAAATATAAAATCTTACATAAAATGTACACTTAGGTACTTGTGTATCCAAATATGTCCTCATGCTCAGAAGGCCCCTACAGTTTACAGAAAGATTTTGTTCCGTAAGTTTGTAACTTAGTTGGTAATTTGTTCATTAGCGCAATATTAAGCCCAATGATTGGTTCCAAGAAAACCACACAATCCCAATTAACCTGTAATTTATTTGACAAAACAATATATAATGCATTTAACTTTATCATCATGAAGAACGCAGGAATTCTCTTTCCTTCTTGGCTGCTGTTATGACACTGTCTTCCCCACATTTCCACAGTTCTACACTGCTACTTAGCTACAAATAAAAGACTCGTGTGAGTTCCATACCTACATTCTTTTTTTTTTATGGATATTTTTAGTTGTTTCCTAGACAATCTAAACACATATTCAAAATGAAATCTTTCCCAACCACCCCCTCATTGGGTCACCTTCTATCAAGTTCCCAGAGCCAAAACCTAGTCACTTCTCTCTCACACTTCCTGCACACAATCAGTCACGTGGTTCTATGTACTCTCCCTCCTTAAAAATCTCTCAAGGCCATCTGCTTTTTTATATCTGCACTTCTACTGGTTAAATTCAGGTCATATTGTGACAATTTTAATATCCTTATGATCGCCCAGCCTTTAGAGCACCCTCTCGGTAATCTTTCTCTCACACCATTAACAGAAATCATTGTGCTTAAAGTTATGAGAATAGTTTGAAAGGACAAAATAGGGCCTTTGTAGGTTTAACAATTTTTCTCTATGTAGAACAATGATTTTACTTGATTTGTAGTTCAACAACAACTTTGAAACCTCTAGAATACTCCAAATATGAGTTTCCAAAAAATAAGACAGAAGTTATTCCATACTTTATTTCTTCACCAAAAAATGTGTACAATGAATAAAATCACTCACATTTCATGTAAAAATAATTACTCGCTGTGATGGTTCTAAATGGAAATCACAGTTGTATTTTGGCTCCAAGGTGCTAACACATTTTTATTGTACAACATGATGCCTATACTTAAAAACAATGTATTGTATACTCAAAAATTGCTAAAAGACTAGATTTTAGGTATTCTCACCACAAAAAAATAAGCACGTGAGACAATACATATGCTAAATAGGTTGATCTAGTCATTCCACCATGTCTACATATTTTAAAACATCATGTACATTATAAATAGATATCGTTTTACTTGTCAATTTAAATAAATAAAATATAAAATATAGCAATAATTGTTTCAAGAAAAACAACAAATGGATGCTCAAGTTTGATGAAAAACAGGATCTTACACAGTATCCAAATATTTCCCATATGATGCTTATTACTTAAAAAGGTTAATACAATGACTACAGTAAAGTTACCACCTTAACCAAGTGATCACAGTTAACATCACCAGTAATAGGACCAATAATGTCAGTTGTTATCTGATACCATGCACTAAGAAGAAGACAGTATCACTTTTGTGGTATCCCTGAAAAAATTATGCATAACATAAGTCTGAAAATGTATAAACGTCAGAAAGACACATCCTATAAAACAACTGGCCTATACTCTTAAAATACGCCAAGTTCATGAATTAAGAGGGACTGAGGAATATTCTAAATGAAAAGAGACTAAAAAGATATAACAATGAAATGCAATATGCAATCCTTGATAAACAAAAACAAAACAAAACAGTAAGAATTGTACAATAATGGTATGTGAAACATTAGTTAGGCAATTGGCAAAAATGCAAAAAGGTCTGAAGATTAGACATCATATTAAGGTTAATTGCATTATTTAAACTATTGTACTGTGGTTTGTAAGAGAAAATCTTTGGTTTTAGGAAATGTGCCCTGATGTGTTCAAAAGAAAATGAATGTAATGTCTAAATGTTTTTTATTTCTCCACTTTTTAAACTATCTTAAATGCAATGTTGAAGCCAAAGTAAGCATTTATGTGCCACTTCTAAAAGGCTGTGTGGGCCATTTACTATTTTTTATTATACTTTCCTAAAAGCATCTCTAAATTTCCAAAAATTGATTACTGAAACTAATTTTATACCTGAATGACAATATCCACATTGACAACTAGATTGTTTGTGAATATTAAACGAAATGGTAAAAACCCCACATCTTGTGTTACATGACCCAGCATATATTTTTGATATTTCAAAATATAATTGAAGTATTTTTAAAAGGGGAGTCTTAAAAAATGTATACATTTCTAAATTTCTGTTATAGTAAATCTTGTCCAAACAATTTTTTATTTTCTACTTATATCATGAATAAGAAACAGGTTTATAAATATCATTATGGTGGCTTAGTTTATGAAAATATATTTAATCAATGTCATACTTGCAGATGTCTATCTTTAAAAATTGGCTGAGAATACAACTGTCTTTATGATAGAATCTTATTTTTAAAGAGATAAAAATCTGGTTCTCCATATATTTCCCACTGCTGTTTTCTGCATTTTAAACATTAATTATATTTTTCTATGGATAATTATGTTTCCAATAAAAATATTAATGTCTTAAAAGAAAGGTACATATTAATGACTTATTGGTAAAAAGCTACCATGGGGAAAATAAGTTATTTTCATCCATGACCTCAATTACCACGTATACACTGATGATTTTCTAACCAGAATGTTGAGCTTAATCTTCTCTTCTGAAATTTCATGCACACTCCTTCACTTCCAACTGCCTCCCAATTTCCTCTAGGTGTCTCATACCTGAACTGAATTTATCACTTGTTTCTTAAGTTATACTTCCTGCAACTTGAATGAATATTCCTTCATTAATAAAGCTAACCTACACTGGAGATAGAAAATTCAAAAGCTCTTATAGAATCATTTCCACCCAGAGTTACACCCTGCCTCAACTGGACTTAACTGGTACTGATATGGTTTGGCTATGTTCCCACCCAAATCTCATCTTGAAGTGTAACTCACATAATCCCCACGTCATTGGAGGGACCTGGTGGGAGGTAATCGAATCATGGGGGCAGGTTTTGCCTGTGCTGTTCTTGTGATAGTGAATAAGTCTCACAAGATCTTATGGTTTTATAAAGGGCAGTTCCCCTGCTATGTTCTCTTGCCTGCTGCCAAGAGAATATGTGCCTTTGCTCCTCCTTTGCCTTCCTCCATGATTGTGACACCTCCCTAGCCATGTGGAACTGTGAGTACATTAAACCTCTTTTTCCTTTATAAATTATCCAGTCTTGGTGTGTTTTTATTAGCAGTGTGAGAATGGACTAATACAGTACACTGGTACCAGGTAGTGGGGCGCTGCTGTAAAGATACCCAAAAATGTGGAAGCAGCCTTGGAATTGGGTAACAGACAGAGCTTGGAACAGTTTGGAGTGCTCAGAAGAATACAGGAAAATGTGGGAAGGTTTGGAACTTCCTAGAGACTTGTTGACTGGCTTTGACCAATGTGCTGATAATGATATGGACAATAAAGTCCAGGCTGAGATGGTCTCAGATGGAGATGAGGAACTTATTGGAAACTGGAGCAAAGGTGATTCTTGCTATGCTTTAGCAAAAAGACTGGTGGCATTTTGCCCCTTCCCTAGAGATCTGTGAAACTTCGAACTTGAGGGGGATGATTTAGAGTATCTGGCTGAAGACATTTCTAAGCAACAAAGTGTTCAAGAGGTGACTTGGGTGCTCTTAAAAGCATTCAGTTTTATTCATTCACAAGGATATGGTTTGGAATTGGAACTTATGTTTTAAAGGGAAGCAGAACATAAAAGTTCAGAAAATTTGCAGCCCTGATGATGTGCTAGGAAAGAAACACCCATTTTCTGAGGAGAAATTCAAGCAGGTTTCAGGAATTTGCATAAGTAATGAGGAGCCAAATGTTAATTGCCAAGATAATGGAGAAAATGTCTCCCAGGCATGTCAGAGGTCTTCACATCAGCTCCTCTCATCACAGGCTCAGAGGCCTAGGAGAGAAAAGGTTTCCTGTGCCATGCCCAGGGATTTGTTGCTTTGTGCAGTCTCAAAAGTTGGTGCCCTTGGCCGGGTGCAATGGCTCACGCCTGCAATCCCAACACTTTGGGAGGCCAAGGCAGGTGGATCACGATGTCAGGAGATGAAGACCATCCTGGCTAACATGGTGAAACCCTGTCTCTACTAAAAATACAAAAAAAAAAATCAGCTAGACATAGCGGCAGGCGCCTGTAGTCCCAGCTACTCGGGAGGCTGAGGCAGGAGAATGGCATGAACCCGGGAGGTGGAGCTTGCAGTGAGCCGAGATCACACCACTGCACTCCAGCCTGGAGTGTGACAGAGCAACAGAGCAACAGAGCAAGACTCCGTCTCAAAAAAAAAAAAAAAAAAGTTGGTGCCCTGCATCTCAGCAGTGGCTGAAAGGGGTGGACGTAGCATTCAGGCCATTGCTTCAGAGCGTGAAAGCCCCAAGCCTTAGTGGCTTACACGTGGTTTTGGGCATGTGGGTGCACGGAAGTAAAAAATTGAGGTTTGGGAACCTCCACCTAGATTTCAGAGGATGTAGGGAAACACATAGTTGTCCAGGCAGAGTAGAGAACCTCTACTTAGGGTAGTGCAGAAGGGAAATTTGGCGTGGATCCCCCACACAGAGTCCCACTGAGGCACTGCCTAGTGGAGCTGTGAGAAGAGGGCCACCATATTCTAGACTACGGAATGGTAGATCCACCCACAGCTTACACCATGTGTCTGGAAAAGCCACAGATACTCAATGCTAGCCCATGAAGCAGCTAGGATGGGGGCTGTATCCAGCAAAGCCATAGGGATGGAGGTGCCTAAGACCATGAGAATCCACCTCTTGCATCATGGTAAGCTAAATGTGAGACATGCAGTCAAAGGAGATCATTTTGGAGGTTTACAATTTGACTGCACCACTGGATTTCAGACTTGCATGGAGCCTGTATCCCCTTCATTTTGGTCAATTCCTCCCATTTGCAATGTGTGTATTTACCCAATGCCTGTACCTCCATTGTATCTAGGAAGTAACTAACTTGCCTTTAATTTTACAGGCTCATAGGTAGAAGGAACTTGCCTTGTCTCAGATGAGACTTTGGACTGTGGACTTTTGAGTTAATGCTGAAATGAATTAAGACTTTTGGGGACTGTTGGGAAGGCATGATTCATTTTGAAATGTGAAGACATGAGATTTAGGATGGGTCGGGGTGAAATTATATGGTTTGGCTGTGTCCCCACCCAAATCTCATCTTGAATTGTAGCTCCCATAATGCCCACATGTTGTGGGAGGGACCGAGTGGGAGGTAATTGAATCATGGGGGTGGGTTTTTTTTCTCTGCTCTTCTCATGATAGTGAATAAGTCTCACAAGATCTGATGGTTTTATAAAGGGCAGTTTCCCTGCACATGCTCTCTCACACGCCTTTGCTCCTCATTCACCTACTGCCATGATTGTGACGCTTCCTCAGCCGCGTGGAACTGTGAGTCCATTAAACTTCTTTTGCTTTGTAAATTACTCAGTCTTGGGTATGTCTTTTTTAGCAGTGTGAGAATGGACTAATATAGATACCTAAATAATAAATGTCTATGATGGGAAAGTTTTGTGTGTTTGGGGTGCAGAAATATAAGGAACATTTTATTTTCCCCTCAGTGAAAAAATATAATTGTAATGAAGACAGAAAAATTTTCAAAGATATGGTCCAATAAGAGAAACACAAGAACCCATTATCTCCAGGTTTTAGTGCTAGGATTGGGTATGGTAGAGGTGAGTCAGAACTGTGTGAAACTCAATTGTGTAACTTTGAGGTAATGTTTTGCAGATTTTTCCATTTATTCTCCCATATGGTCAGCTATTTTAGTTATTACTGTGGAAAGTGACAGTCAGTTTTGATTATGCATATGGAGATTGTGGGATTGATTCAAATGACACCCAGAACTTATATATTGTGCTGGATTTTTGCACATAGTATTGAGTTCTTGATCTCCTCACTTGTGTAGAATATAGAGGAAAGCACATGAAAATCTGGATAACTGCTTTCAGGAGAGCACCAGCTGAGCTGTTTTCTGAATTCATAAATTAGCCAAAAACTATTCTCATCAAAACCAAAACTAATCTCATAAAAAATGGTATAGGGTATAGACAGAGTTTTATAAGGAAGAAGATAGAAAAAGTTTCAGATGTCAGGATGAAATCCAGGTCAAGTATTAATCTGGTGGAGGGAGCTTGGGGAGGGATACTGAGCATCATGTGGACACTGAACAAATAAAAATTTTTAAAAAGAAGAGTAATCAAAATTATTGAACAAAAGTGCTAAAAGGGGCAGGTTGGCTGTTCCATGGAGACTTTGCCTTGAATTCATGGACAACCTAGATAAAAGTGACGTCGCTGCACTTGCCAAACACAGGAATGGCACATAAAATATGATAATAATAGTTAAAATGGTTGAAAAGTAAATACTTAAGCTCGAAGTGAGACAGGAATCCCTAGTGCCAGAGCCAGAAAGTGGAAGGTGGACTAGTAAGCATACACTCTAACAGGAACATGCCCTGGGGGACTATAAAATTTGGATGAAGTGGCTGAGGATTGTGTTCCTAGGGCTCATAGGGTCAAATGATCTTAGCTTGCATGAAGCATGGCTGAAACTGGGTCCTGTGTATATACTGCTACCATAGAGAGGCTGTTCCCTTCGTGTAAAAGGAGTTACAAAAACTTGGTTTAATAGCAAGGGAATGTGGCAAGATAACATTTCTCCTCGGGTTCTTAGTTAAAAAAAATTACCCCCCCAGACATGGAAACTCCAAGCCTTTAGTATGTAATGGTGAGGGATATTAATTCATACTGCCCACATATTGCCAGCTTTCCAGACTGAAAAATTAAAATCTAATTCTGGAGCAATGAGACCCAGGAGAAGTAAACATAAAATTAGTCTATGTGGATATTTTCACATTTGAAAGTGAACAGCACTGTTCCATGGGGGATGCAGGAGCATGAGGTGAAATCTCTGCTAAAAATGAGTTCCCAGTAAGACAATTACAAGCCAGATGAAGGAATAAATATTATAAATGGGAACCCAGAGAGAAAATAAATAAGGATTTCTGCACTTGAATAACTTAAAATGATAAAATAATTTCGAAGAGGCTATAAAATATTACTGCATGATTAAAGAGATAAAAGAAGAAATCAACATTTTAATGACAGAACAAGAGATTATGAGAAATAAGTTTAGATTAAAAAGCAAAACTTCTAGAAATTGAAATGTAATCATTGAAATAAAAAATAATGGACTTTGAAACCTAAAAGTAACATGAAGTTAGCACAAAGAACTTGTTTAACAAAAAGGGTGAAAAATAACATAAAACCAGTTGACATGTCCCAAAGAGAGAAAAGAATTCTGTTTCAAAAACTCAGGCAGGCCAGGCGTGGTGGCTCACACCTATAATTCCAGCACTTTGGGAGGCTGAGGTGGGAGGATCCCTTGAGCCCAGGAGTTTGAGACCAGCCTTGGCAGCGTAGTGAGACCTCATTTCAAAATTAAAAAAGTAAAAGAAAAATATCCCACAAAAACAAAAACTCAGGTAGTAAAGAGAATTAAAATAATGAATAGGCACTTACTGTGCATTTGACCTTCTTCATATGACTTAATCCTTGAAAGAACTACGTAAAGTCATTGTACTTTTATTCCTATTTTATTCAGTACAAAACTCAAACTCTGAAAGTTTAAGTGATTTACCAAAGCTTATTAATTAATAATTAATGGCAGAGCAAGGTAACTAGGAGTATTTTATTTCTGAAGTATTTCCAGTAACTTATCATTTGGAAGCATTTGTGGCCACATTTATGGCACTTTACAAGAGATTCATTGTAGATGGATTGGAAGACATGAGTTTATCAGAAGTTTCTAGATCTAGTAAAGCTACTTTATTATTTAGATTCCAGTTTCAAGTACTGGAATCCTATTTTTAAATAAATCAAGTGTGATAAATTTGCCAAAATGAAATTCTGGGGGAATTGAGCCTTACCGTGGTAATAAAAGACAAGATATAAGAATCAGGACTGGAGCCTCAGTGTCTGATCATAGAGGATTCATATGCTCCCTCCTACCTCATTACCTACTTTCCCCTCTTCTTTCCTTCTCTTTGAATGTGTACACCATTTTTTGTTTTGTTTAATGTCAGCGGATAGGAATGCAGACAATTTTAGTTCCTAACCAGAGAGAAAGGAGCCTTTTTGTCCAATCCGAGCAGGTGAACCCTGGTTAATGACTCCCATTATCCTGGAACAATTCAAATGTAGTCTAGGTCAGGCTCCTAGAAAGAGAACCCGAGATGAGAATTTTTTTGTGCAAGTGATATAGTGAGGAAATACTTGCAGATGAAACCTATAAAGGAGACTGTCAGAACAGGGCAAGGGAAGAAGCTACTCAAGGTGTGGCTTCAGCAGACTAGCCTCAGCTTAATCCCTGGGGAGGTTTAATGATACTGTAGTTTCCCACTTGAGGCAATTGGTCTTGGCTTTTCTGTCTCCTTCACCACTCCGTCATGGGATGAGAGCCATCTCTCGAGGGGACTGCTATGTACCTACCAGACATCTCTGGGGAAGGTGGTTTCTACTGTCCAAGGGCAATTTTCTGGATTGGGTATAGCTGTAAACTGTTAGTTGCGATTACTCACAGATCATTACATAAGGAGCTCTGGGTGAGGCACCAAGAGCATCCTCCGTAGCCTGCCTAACTCAGGACTATTTAGTATAGGTGATAGGGGTACAATATTTCTCTGAACCTGGTTTACCTACCTTATTTATGCTTGGAAGTAGGTTGGGCTTGGAGTCTAGTATGAGAAGAAAACACTGAAGAGGTGAGGTGCTGGATAGACTATAGATGGCCATTATTCCAACCAAATCCTTTGCCCCTGTGGATATCATCTATTTTCTACATCTCTGAAATCTCTCCTAGAGTTTTAAATATAATGCGTCTTAATTAAAATTATATGCACATTATATATATATATTACATGTGTGTATATGCACACCCACATTGCTTAGGCATTTGCCTGCCATATAAAACCCAGTAAATCTAATTTTGAATTTTTAGTCTTTTCCACAATTCGACTTCTCCTTTATTACCAGTAATATCATCAGACAGTCAGGCTTAAATCCTTTGAATTATCTCTAATTTTTTCTCCTTTTCTTCTTTTCGTCTCATATACTATGAATCGACAGATCTTAAACATTTTTTCATAATGCTCTTCACACGTAAGCCTTCCATTTTATCATCATTCCCATTCCAGTCCTCATCTTGTCACACTTTAACTACACCTAGAGTTTCTTAACTGACCACCTTCTCAGATCAAATCCTTGCCTTAATAGAGCAATATTTCTAAGGTACCTCTTTAAACACATCACATCCTGTCTCAAAATCTTTAAATATCTTCCCCTCTTGCCTATAAATCTAATTTTTTTGGATTTATATTTAAGTTCCCTCAATAATCTTGCCCCAGCCAGGCATGGTGGCTCACACCTGTAATCCCAGCACTTTGAGAGACTGAGGCGAGCAGGTCACTTGATCTCAGGAGTTCGAGACCAGCCTGGCCAACATGGTGAAACCACGTCTCTACTAAAAATACAAAAATTAGCTGGGCATGGTACCTGGCGCCTGTAATCCCAGCTACTTGGGAGGCTGAGGCTTGAACACAGGAGGTAGAGGTTGCAGTGAGCCGAGACTGCCAGCCTGGACAATAGAATGAGACTCTGTCTTAAAAAAAAAAAAAATTCTTGCCCCATTGGGCTCCGGTGGTGTGTCAATGTGTGTTGTCTATTTTTAATACTTTTGTAAGTTATTTTATCTAGCTATAAAAAGGAAAAATATCAAATTTTGGAATAAAGTTAAGATGTGAAAATACAGAACTTAACACGTTGAAATTTTGAAGCATTAAATGCCATATTCTGAATTTCATTTCTAAAAATAAACTTTGGGCAAGGTGATTAGAAAATACCAAAATTGGGAAACAATTTTTTTTCAAGTTAAAAAATATGTTGTTATTACAAAAATTTTTTTAAATTAAAAATTAAAAAAAGAAAATGCAATTTTTGACTATATTACAATAAGCAAATTAGGTGGAACATATATTTTCAAAAGTTTGACCAAAGAAATATTTTTCAAACCAAATTACACAGATTCCAAGCATAGAAACAATAAAAAGGAAACTATCTTACTATTAAAGTGAAGTGTCCTGGTGCTCCTTCTTTCTGCTTTCCTGCACCGACTCCAAAATTGTCCCCGAAGCCGTTCCATGGAATCCTAACTCTTCCTGGGAGTTTGTAACCCTTTGCTCTAGGTCAAGATTAGAAAATATGTTACATTTTACTGTCAGTCTATACATAAATATTGCAGTAAGTCCTTGCTGCTCTACTCTAAGTAAGCTAAACTAAAGTTTATTTTGGAAGACAGCAAAATAACAGTGAGGTGACTGAAAATCACATAATGGGGATTAGTTGATTGAAAGAAATGGAAATGTTGAGCAGAAGGGCAGAAGAATTAATAGTAATATGATACTGGTTTTTACGTGTATGAAGGCTATCATTGTAGAGTGGTTTTAGATAGCTCCAAATGTCAAGTAAAAAACCATCTTGAAAGAATGGATGATTCAAATGATAGAAAGCATTAGGAAAATTCTAGGGCCTACCATTGGCTTAGACCGTGTGTGTATGTGTGTGTGTGTGTGTGTGTGTGTGTGTATGTGTGTGTGTGTGTGTGTGTGTGATTCTAGGTATGTCTTTTGCCAGGCTATGTAGTTGGGATATATATGAAAATAGCTATACTTCACATGATAGATGTGTTAATTCTTAGAACATTTAAATGCTTATTAGATGCTGGCAATGTCTCAGACACTGTTCTAAGTGGTGAGGATAAAGAGATGAACAAAACACAATCCCTGTTTTTAATCTGGTAAGCAAAACTAACATTTCACAAAAAAACTACAATGCAATATTAGAAGTGGTAAAGAAAGATATAAACAGCACTATGGGAAACAAAAATGAGAAAGAAAATCAAGCTTCTTGAGGGCAGTCAGTGAACGTTTCACAATGGTATTATAATATATAGCTTGTTTTAAAGACTGAGCCTACTAAGTGACGACATGGAAAATCTATCCCAGATGAGGCTAATGGTTTGTGCAAATATTCCAAGGCACAAAATTACACAGAATAGGTGGAAACCATTTAGTATGGTTGGAAATTAATGTATGTGCCTGCAGCTGAGTGAGGTGGCAAGGACAGAAAAGTTGTTCCGGGGGAAGACAGAGACAAGAATTTGAACCCCCTGGGTGATACACTCATATCCCATGTTTCAACCTACTACATTTGTGACAGATTTGCTGTTTTGGTGTATGGAGGGGTGAGAGGTAGGACTAGCCTTTACAGAGACTTAAATAGTACTTTTTGCCACATTTTTAGTACAGAAAAAAGTCAATAAAGAGAAATAGAATACTGCAATATAAGTATAGGTAGATTAGCTTTGCTATATTTTCTAATTATTTTAGAAACTTAATAAGAAGTATATTTTGTTGCTATATGATCAATGAAAACTCACCTGAGTTGTCTCCCATGTAACAGACACAATTATGGTCAGATCAAATAAGGCTATGAAACCATGAATTAAAAAATGAGATGAATGATTCTAAATAAGTGCTCTCTTAAGTTTTCCCTTTCATTTGTTCCCTGATGATGAAAACCAAAGGGCTGCAATATTAGCAGATCATGAATACTGGATACAATTTATAGCCCTAAGCAATAATGCTTTTGAATTTTCCAATATATATTCTTAGCCTTTTAATATATTTCTATTTAAAACACAAATTTATACATTAAGTTTCAAAAAGAAATATTTTAGGAGCCGAAAGAAATCAAAATGATTTTATTCTGAAGACTCTTCTGCATTTTAAGGCTAACTTCAATTTTATAGACCTTTCAGCTGAAGCATTGCAAAGTTTAATAAGGCATTCCAAGAAAATACATGTCTACATTTTATTTCCAACTTCTACTGCAACAGAAAAAATCACCTGCACATTGTGCACATGTACCCTAGAACTTAAAGCATAATAAAAAAATAAAAAATAAATTAAAAAAATCACTATTGAATACTAGGCTTAATACCTGGGTGAGGAAATAATCTGTACAACAAACCCCATGACATGAGTTTACCTGTACAACAAACCATCACATACACCATGAATTTAAAATGAAAAGTTAAAATTAAATAAATAAAAAGTCAAGGAAAAAAACTGGATTGGCCAGGTATGATGGCTTATACCTGTAATCCCAGCACTTTGGAAGGCCAAGGTGGGAGAATCACTTGAGCCCAGGAGTTTGAGACCAGCCTGAGCACCATAGTGAGACCCCCTCTCTGTGAAAAACACAAAAGATTAGCCAAGTGTGGTGGCCTATAGTCCCAGCTACTTGGGAGGCTGAGGTGGGAGGATCTTTTGAGTCTGTGAGGTTGAGGTTGAAGTGAGCCATGATTGCACTACTGCACTCCAGCCTGGGTGACAGAGTGAGACCCTGGGTTTTTTGTTGTTGCTGTTGTTGTTGTTTGTTTTGAGACAGAGTTTTGCTCTTGTTACCCAGGCTAGAGTGCAATGGTGCGATCTCGGCTCACCGCAACCTCGGTCTCCTGGGTTCAAGGGATTTTCCTGCCTCAGCCTCCCGAGTAGCTGGGATTACAGGCATGTGCCACCACGCCTGGCTAATTTTGTTGTATTTTTAGTAGAGACAGGGTTTCTCTGTGTTGGTCAGGTTGGTCTCGAACTCCCAATCTCAGGTGATCTGCCCACCTCGGCCTCCCAAAGTGCTGGGATTACAGGTGCGAGCCACAGCGCCCGACCTACTCTGTCTTTAAAAAAAGAAGAGAAATAAAAATTTGGATTGGATTGATAAGCAAGAGTTTGCTTGCTTACATTGGTTTTTACTAACATGACTTGCATGGGGAAAGAGAAACTAAAGGAGAGAACGATTGTTATCAGGTGTAATTCTAGGCAACTGTGGTGTATCTTAAGCCATCACTTAATGTCACCTCTCTACAATTTCACTTAATGTAACTTCCTTGCACTCTTCACTTAATTTCATTTCTACGCAGTTCGTGGAGAAAATAATTAAAAACTTAAACCATTATTCTTGGTCTTCATAGAATTCTAAACTAAAATGCAACCTGCCTTGCATTATGTGTTATTTAGGAAGTGGTGCGCATGCTCTAAAATTAAATAGAGTGAAAGCGAAAAACAATACAATTTTATAAAACTTTGTTTCAAACAAAGAAATACATTTGTACTGATGAAAAATATGTCACTTAAAAACATTAACCAACTCAATCATTCTTAAAAACAAAGGAATACTTTACAAATTAGACACAATTGCTTGGGATTGCTACATTCTCCACTTGGTAAGATTCTACTCTGATTCAAAATACGCAAAGAGTTTGTTCAAAAATCTCTTCATTCACCACGTCTTTACTTACTAGCACTTTTTAATCTAGTTCCTTTATTACTCATGCTCCCAAACGTTTTCTTCTCTTAAGCATATAAACCATGCTTTTTTTTTTGACACTTTTAATTGTTTGTTTTAATTGCTTAGAATTTTGCATGCTTTACCTTTTTTAATGCTAACAGCCCTGCAGGGAGACAATATTGTTAGCCTCATTTCACAAGGGAGCTAAGCTACAGATAAATTGTCACTGGCTTGAATTTTTAGTGGTGCCCCTGGCATGAGCAGTCTGGTCCTAGAGTCCATGCTCTTAATCGCTACGTGGTGTTACCTCCTATATGTCTTTTTAAGTAAAATATGTCATTCTTTTTTTACATCCAGCTTTCACCCTAATTATACTGTGAACCTTTTATTTATCCATTTGGTTACTAAATGTGCCGCTGTGCCAAGCACTGGAGATAAAGAGAAAAATAAAGCAAAACCCCTGTGCTCATTTAACTCACAAAGTAGTGAGGGAAGAAGCTATGAAGAACAGGCAGTAGGGGGAGTGCTATGGTAGAAATAAATCCAGACTGTCGAGGCAATCAGAAGGAGCACTGTGCTGAGAGTCAGGTAAGGTTTCCTGACAAAAGTCATGCCAAGATTGAGTGGTTTTAAAAAATATTTTATGTATTGAATTGACAAATAAAATTGTATATGTTTATCGTGTTAGAAGTTGTTCTGAAATATGTATACATTGTGGAATGGCTAGATCAAGCTAACTAATATACGCATTACCTCACATACTTTTCATCTTTGTGGTGAGAATATTTAAATCTGCTCTCCTAGCAATTTTCAAGAACACAATACAGTTATTAACTAAAGATACCGTGTGTTCATCAACGAATGGTAAAAGAAAATGTGGTGTAATATACCCAATGGAATACTATTTAACCTAAACTGAATTTTGAGGAATGTGTAGGAGAAAGCTGGCCACTGGAAAAATGAGGTGATAGGACGTATCAGGCAGCCGTGTTACTTGTCTAAACGCTGGGCAGTGAGACCAAGCATGGAGTTTTGTGGATGTACTAGTAGGTAAGTATGATTGAAGTATAAACTGTAAGGTGGGAAGTTGTCATAAATGAGGCTATGAAGAAAGTAGAAGACTTGTGTGTAGGAATGGCATGATGACATTTGCACCTTAGAAAAATGGTTCTAAGGAAAGGACTGGGAATGGTTTGTTTGGGGAGCACTCCAGATTAGAGTGAAGGAGGCCTGTTGGGAGGCCATTGCAGTGAACTAGGAGAGAGACGACGGTCACCTCGAAGTAGCTACACCAAGGATGGGTAAAATGGCCAGATCAGATAGATGTAAGGACTGATTTGGAAATGATAACTTTTGGTGAATGATTGAATTTGGTGTTGAGGGAGAACAAAGAGAAATATGGTGGGATAACTAGATTTTTATCTTGTACAATTTGACAGGTGGTGATGCTGATTATCAAGATAAAAGACTGAATAAAGCTCATAGGTTTAGTCTTGGACAGATTAATTTGAAGTCTCTAAGTGACACCTGAGTGGAGAAATCAAGTAGTATTTGGGTATATGATAAAGTTTGGAAGAAAGTTTTGAAGATGAGTCTCTCTGAGGACAGGAATCTTTTCATATGAAAAAGTATTTGGCATATACAGCCAACCCTTCATATTTGAGGGGTCTGCATCCAGAGATTCAATCAATCATAGATCAAAAATATTTTTAAAAATAATTAAATAATAAAATTTAATAACACATCAATAAAAATAATACAAATAAAAAACAATGCAATATAACAATGATGTAAATGGTATTTACATTGTATTAGATATAATAACCTGGAGATGATGGAAAGTATACAGGAGGATATGCATAGGTTATGTACCAAAACAACATTTTATATAAGGGACTTGAGTATTGGCAGATTTTGGTAACATCAAGGGTCCTGGAACCAATGCAGTTAACAAGGGACAACTGTAATATTTGAGCACAAAATTTGACAAACAAAATTTTGTTTTGTAAATACTTGCTACATCATTTATGTAAAAGTCCAGTTCTTCCAAAGGTTGGACTCTTTTAAGCACTACAAGTAAAAATACTTTTATTAATATTCCTATAAGTTTCTGAATTTTCTTTTGATGTGATGTTATCAGATATGTCAAGAAATTCCTTCTGTCTCAGCAATGATTGAGCCAAGATGTGAAGGTTAGCAGGAGTTAACTAGGAAAAGGGGGCTGTGGAAAATGTTTGACACGCAAAGACATTGAAGTTATGATTTAAATTGGACTTGACTTTTCAATACCTGAAAATGTAATGGTTCTAATATGTGAAAATGATCAGAAAGATAAGTATCTGCAAGAGATATCTAGAAGCAAAAAATGAAGAGTCCAAAAAACATATTTGAAAGCAGAGGTGGGAAATAGAAAAATGTTTTTTGTTGATTGTATTTTGCAGTGTTCAGCTTGTTCAATCAGCCAACTTAATAAAAATAGAAATTTCCTGTAAATCTAGTAGAAACATTTTCTTGGCCAAAAAATATTCACCCATGCAAGTGGAACTATTGTTAAACAATGTTTAAGTGATATTAGTTTGTTTGGTGCACCCATATTTGTTCTTGGAGCTTCACTTCTGTTTAGGCATTGAAGGAACTGTAGTACTTTATGCCAAAGAGCTAAGGGACTAGAAAGCCAGTCTGTCATTTACTTATATCCATCAACCAATATGTATATTTTGAGAACCTATCTTGACAGAGGGTGCTATCAGAAAGATATTACCTTTAAAGTATACATGTATTATATGTAAAAAATGCAGTAATGTATGCATTACATATGTAAATTCATATATGTATATGAAATATATATGTACCTATACGAATATAAAAAGAAATCCAGTAATATATGTGTATATATGTATGTGTGTGCTATTTCTGTTTGCAGGAAATAGCATGATGTTTCACATTGGTGCACAAGAGTAGGGAAAGCTGTAATAACGTGCATATGTTTTTGTCCTAAAAGGAGCTTGTGAAAATCTAGATTTGCTTCAACAATATGAACAGATTAGAAAATGGCTTTGGAATTTACTTTATTGAAAAATGGTTCAGTAATGGCAACTTCTAAATAGGAAATTGCACACATTTCTTGAAAATGGAATTAAATTTGCAAAAGGCTTACTGGGGACACATCTGTTATGCAAAGCAAAGTGTAGCTGTCCAGTGAGTAGGAAAGCAGTATGGCCATGCTTGACTCCTTCATGACTTGGAGGAGAGAAGACATAGTCATCCAGGTGCTTCGTTTACTTCCAAACATCTGAGCAAGCTTTTTTTTCCCCCAAAGATCTAAATGAATTTTCTGAAAGATACTAGTAAACGCATCAATTAGAGTAATGTTTTCTTTTAGTGACCAATGTAAAATAATTTATAATCAGTAGCTATGGCTTTGTTATAGAACCTATGTTAACGCATGGTGTTTGGCTATCATAAAATATTTCATATAACTTAAATTATATAGATGGCTCTGTCCCGTTTTGGCATCTTTCATTAATAATTGTATGTAAAGCTATGTCTCATGATTATATGCGATAATGGTGTACATTTTTTCTTATAAGTCAAGCAATGAATTAATTGGGAAAGAGTTTGTTCTATAACCAAACTAGATGCTTTCTATAGTCATGTATATGATATTATGTAGAAAAACACAGTAGAGGCTGGCTGAATTGTGCTTTACATTTCATTCAGACATAGTGGTGTTTATTTTCGCTTTAGGACATAGGGAAGAATCAGACTCAATATATAGTTCTTCACTGACTAATTTAGAAATTGCCAAAGTTTGTGTTGTTCACTAGAAAAATTAGATGATAAATTTAAACAGTTGTTCACATAAGCAGCTTCAAACAAATTGTTATTGAAGACAAAATAAGATTGGCCAGAATGATCATATTTGTTGCCCTCATTGATTTAAATCCCTAGATAAAATTCAAAATTTCATTTCATATTTCCTTTCAATATATATTGGGAAATGATTTTTGATTTTCCAATATCAAATAATGCTATCTAATATGTCAGCAACAAAATATTTATTAACATTTATTAAACACAAATAGAACACTTATTAAAACACAATGCTTTAGAAAGTCCATCTCTTAAGGTTGGTAATACATGGTGAATAGCTCAGTATCTTACCAAAAGTATATTTAGTTGAAAATGTAATTTATTCAAAGATGACAGTGCAATTAATTGTGGAAACACAGATGTGCTAAATCGAGAACACTGAAGATACAAAGAAAAATGAAAGCACAGAAGAAACCAAATGAGTGTTTTGTTCAAAACATTTATGTATACATAGACACTTCCAAAATATTTTTAAGATAAATGAATAATTTAACTGTATTTGTAGTCTACTTAGCTATTCACAGACCCTTTTGTTAAAGTTTGCTCTTTCTCACACCCATGGTCTTCTGGTCTGTCCCTTGTGCCTTCACTTAAAAGTAAGCTCAAGTACAAAATCTCTAAAATATTCTCTCTTGCTATCTTCCTAAGCTTCCACTGACTATCCTCTCAAATCTTGAAATAGTATTTTACACTTTGGGAGGCCGAGGTGGGTGGATCACGAGGTGGGTGGTCAGGAGATCAAGACCATCCTGGCAAACATGGTGAAACCCCGTCTCCACTAAAAATACAAAAAAATTATCTGGGCGTGGTGGCGGGCGCCTGTAGTCCCAGCTACTGGGGAGGCTGAGGCAGGAGAATGGCGAGAACCCGGGAGGCGGAGCTTGCAGTGAGCCGAGATTGTGCCACTGAACTCCAGCCTGGGAGACAGCGAGACTCCATCTCAAAAAAAAAAAAAAAAAAAAAAAAAGAAATAGTATTTTACACACATATATTTCCTCCAATTACTAATCACAGATTACCTTCTTAACCTCTCATCGTCTAATTCTGCACTCACACTCCACTTTAATTACTCTCTTAAATTCACCGAAGATATTTAGGTAATGCAGGGAATTGCTTCTTTGCAGCTCTGCGTCTTAAAGATCACGAATCACATATTCAATCCTTCTTCTCTTTTGATTTTCAGAATGCAACACTCTCTTGGATTCCTTCTTCTCTTTGACTTCCCTATCATTGTTTTCCTCCCCATATTCATTATCAAATTGACATCAATGTTAAACAATTATTTAATTCTGATGCAAAGTGACATAATGGACACTTTGATATATTTTATGTTTCTAAGAAGGAAAGTAATGCTGCAGACAACTTAGCAACTGAATCGGAAGACTGCAGCATATCCGTTGCCTTCAGTTAATAATTTTATTACTGGACGTATACTTTAATGAAATAATTATACCTATAGAGTAATCTTTTATGTTATCTATGACTGAAAAAATTGAAATAACTCAAGTGCCTAAAAAGGGCAATAATTTAGAAATTTGTAGAATCTGTATTTGATATAATATTATTTCATTAAAGTAATATTTATGAAAGTATAGGCTGGGCACAGTGGCTCCTTCCTGTAATCCCAGCACTTTGGGAAGCCAAGGGGGACAGATCACAAGGGCAGGAGTTTGAGACCAGCCTGACCAATATGGTGAAACCCCGTCTCTACTAAAAATACAAAAATTACCAGGCGTGGTGGTGGGCGCCTGTAATCCCAGCTACTCAGGAGGCTGAGGCAGGAGAATCGCTTGAACCCGGGAGGCTGAGGTTGCAGTGAGCGGAGATTGCACCATTGCACTCCAGCCTGGGTGACAGAGCGAGACTCTGTCTCAAAAAGAAAAAAAAAAAAAAGAAAGTATAATGACATAGAAATTATTTAAAATATGCAGTGTATAAGGCAGATAACTAGCTTTTATACACAGAGTTATTGTGACTATACAGAAATATTTATAGAATTAAGGATGAAACATACATCAAAATGTGAGAATTGATAATTTCTGAATAGTGGCCCTCAGAATTATGATCAATTTTCTATTTATAGCTATAATTATTTTCTACATTTCTTGCTTTAGTTTTACAATCTCTCAATACATTTAGAAATGGTGTAGATAGCATTTATAATTTCTCACACTCCTGAAATTCTGTGATTACCAGTTAGCTAGCGGTAGTAGAACAAATGTTCTTACAGATAGCAGCTATTGTTACAGTTTTTGCAAGGCTCATGGTTTTGCTATGTTTTGGTAGTAGTGCGGCTTTATTGCTGCTGCTGATTCTCCAATTAAACAGGGCAATCACCTGAAAGCCCTATTAAATGCCTTGCCTTTTCCAAAGGAATTAACTATCAGTAAAGTGAAGAAACACCCCCCCCCCCAAAAAGACTCTAGAAGCAAAGTGTAATGCTTGATCAAATTATAATACTACCCAGGCTGTTTTTACACACTCCTAGGCTAACAAGTCTAAAAATCAGAGCCATAACTAATTTCTGACTATTGGCATCAGGTCTTTTAGTCAACTCTAGCCTCAAGCACCTGATTCTAAAGAAACAAGTTAGGAAATATAGGATTTGCTTCACTCAGTCTCTAAAGTTGCCAAGATGTCTGTTTAGTCCACCCCGGGATGCTCAAATAGGAAAACTTCAAAAACATAACAGATGACTCCTGTGATGCCTCATCTGTCAAATGCACAATCCCGGCAAAACTGCAAAGGTGAAACGTGTACATGAGTTAAACTTTTAGGCTCTTTTGAAGAACAACAAATGGATTTTCTTTATTTACCCCTTGTGTGCTTTTGAATATATTAATATTGTCTGCCTGGTTTTGGTTGGCTAGAAGCCTTTTCTTGATGTAAAGCAGCAAAACAGCTTTTAGACTTTGTACTTCTCGATTGAGGAAGCCTAAACTCTTTGCCTACTGATACAGGTATACATTTTGCTAGGGAAGTAATTTAGGAACTATGTGAAGCTCTGCATGTCACCAAGAAACTTCACTGCCCCTACCACTTCCTGGACGAAAATAAAATAAATGAATGGCATTTTAAAACTGAAACTTGAAAATGTCTCTAAGAAATTTCAGTCATCATGACTAAAGTATTTTCCCTTAGCTATAGGTCGATGCTGACAGAAATGTACAGCCATCTGGCGATTTCACCACTAATCCCTCACTCTCCCACTTTTGTAGGTATACATGGTCAAATAGTATATAGGCTTAATTTAAGATGCTCAGTCTATTATCAGCTATCTTTTCCCCGGGACAAACTGTAGGAATGACTGCATAACTTTCAGCTAGGTATCTGGTTTACTGGAATTGACACCATTAAAAGTTGCTCTTGAATCTCATTAGAAGATACTTTATCAGTCATTGTTAAACACACACAGTGCAGTAAAACTCTAGGGAATCAACCCTTTTCTTCACATTTTCTTGTTAAAAAGACAGTATATAACCACTTCCTGGACTTCCATGATAATGGAAGATCTTAAACTGGGACTATCTCAGGATTGTCCAAAAGCAGCCAGCATCAGAACATAGACATCTTTCCAAAGAACCTCGGATCAAGCAACAGATTACTAAACATGGATAGATTCCATCCAAGACCAAAAGGTCAAGATTCTCAAATGCCTGGAATCACTGAGCAACACTCCCTTCTTAGTTGCTTTTACCCTCTTGGAGTTTTCCTCCTTCTGCTTCTGATTACTACAAGGAGATTCTTAAAATTTTCCCCCCTCTTATTCTGATTACTAAAATGAGATTCTTAAAATTCAGAACATCTTATTATTCTGTCAAAGTCAGGAGTAGAGCCGGGCGCGGTGGCTCACGCCTGTAATCTCAGCACTTTGGGAGGCTGAGGCAGGCAGATCACGAGGTCAGGAGATCGAGACCTTCCTGGCTAACACGGTGAAACCCCGTCTCTACTAAAAATACAAAAAATTAGCCAGGCGCGGTGGCGGGCACCTGTAGTCCCAGCTACTCGGGATGCTGAGGCAGGAGAACAGTGTGAACCCGGGAGGTGGAGCTTGCAGTGAGCCGAGATTGTGCCACTGCACTCCAGCCTGGGCGACAGAGCAAGACTCCATCTCAAAAAAAAAAAAAAAAAAAAAAAGTCAGGAGTAGAAAAAATTATACAAACCTATTGATATCAAAGCACCTCTCTTCTCCACAAACTCTAGGTGGGATGAGATTTATTATCCTGGCTGATCCCACAGGAAGCAGGACTTGGCTGAGAGATACCATCCAAGGCTTCCTTTGATCACTTTTATTTCAACATTTGTTTGCTATATTATGTCCAGAATTTTAAATATTCCATGTAAGTACTCATTTGACAAGAGACTGAAATTCAACTGCAGGTTGGGTGTCGTGGCTCATGCCTGTAATCCCAGCACTTTGGGAGGCCAAGGTGGGAGGATCATGTGAGCCCAGGAGTTCAAGACCAGCCTAGGCAACTTGGTGAGGCCATCTCTACAAAACATAATAATTAAAAAAAATAGCCAGATGTGGTGGCATGCATCTGGGGTCCTCACTACTTGGGAGGCTGAGATAGGAGGATCACTTGAGTGTTGGAGGTTGAGGCTGCAGCAATGAGCTAGAATCACACCACTGATTTCTAGCCACAAGACTCTGTCTCAAAAACAAACAAACAAACAAAAAAACCAATGACGAAGACAAAAGTTATAAGAAATACTTTTGGAAGTCACCAAGGAGTCTGGGATTATAACTGACAGACTGTTATAGATCTGACTGATTGTACGAAGTTATAGTCAAGCAATGAAACTTGGTCTCCTCCTTGACCAAAAGATTATGGGAGACCCTGAAGGACTGAAAATTTTTGCTGTGACTCTCACATGTCATTGGATCGTGCATCTATTTCTCTCCTACACCACTTGATAAACAAATTGCCCGGCCATCTCTTTATTAAACTACAAAAACCATTTCACTATTTTCCAATTACTTTTTTGACTGCTATTGCAGAAACAGATGAACAACTAACCCCTATTACCAAAGGTCTATAAAAAAAGCATCCCTTCTTCCTTAAGACGCCACACTCCTTTGGGGCATTCTTATGTTTCAGAATGCTAAAGAAAAGCTTATGTTTAACTGTATTCTGGTTATTTTTTTCCCGCAGTGTGATTAAAACTGGTTATTTCGGCCGGGTGCGGAGGCTCACGCCTGTAATCCCAGCACTTTGGGAGGCCGAGGCGGGCGGATTACGAGGTTAGGAGATAGAGACCATCCTGGCTAACACGATGAAATCCCGTCTCTACTAAAAATACAAAAACTTAGCCGGGTGTGGTGGTAGGCACCTGTAGTCCCAGCTACTCGGGGAGCTGAGGCAGGAGAATGGCGTGAACCCGGGAGATGGAGCTTGCAGTGAGCAGAGATCATGCCACTGCACTCAAACCTGGGCGACAGAGCAAGACTCTGTCTCAAAAATAAATAAATAAATAAATAAATAAATAAATAAATAAATACTGGTTATTTCAGTTTGGAAATTTTTAAAGTTTTCTTTTCTCATTGAACATGTTATATTAGCAGTTTTTTTCTGTAATCAGTATTTGTTGCTAAGATCTTCAAAACAAATGAAAAAAATATTGGAAATTATCCAGAAATTTAGCCCAAGAAATAACTATCCGAGTGATTGACTATTATAAAAAAATATTTGATCTATTTTCACAGATTAAAATCATCGAATAAATGTCTACTCTCCTATTCAGGTTTTTTTTTTTTTTTTTTTTTTTTTTTTAGTTTTAAGGAGCAGGGAGTTTAATAGGCAAGAAAGAAGGGGGAAGAAAGAAAGAAGAAGCTCCCCCGTACAGAGACAGAGGGAGGGTGGCTCCAAAGCCGAGAGACAGAACCCCTCCTATTCAGTTTTAATATGGGAGAAAGGCTATTGAGGTTAGGCTCTTTAGAGATGAACAAACCTGGGTTACAAACCAAACTCCTCCATGATCTATTTGTGATCTTGGACATGATCTTTAATTCTTTGAGACTGAATTTTGTTGCCAATGAAACTTGTATCCAGAAAGAAAGATGACTTACTTAAATCCATAAACATAGATAGTATGATAATTCAGTTTCTTAATTCCTGCTATTTACTTCCCTACCTCATGGCCTCCTACACCTGGCATCCAGTCTGCCAATGATCAAAAGATAGGCAGTTAAATAATTATTTACATATAAATGCCTTTAGGTATTTATTACATGTTATAATCTAATCTAAATGCTACTCCCTTGTCAGAGGCTATTAACACATAATTTTCACTTCTTCAACAAATATTTATTGAGAGGTCACTGTTCTAGGCACTAGGAAAGCACCAGTGGACAAGAGAGGATAAAGTCCCTGCTCTTGCGAACACCAGGATCTATGGGGATGATGGCAAAATGAATGTGTCCAATAGTATGAAGGGGAGGATGGAGAAATGAATGTGTCCAACAGTATTAAGTGCTAAATAAATAAATACACAACACAGGGTAAAGGTATAGAGGGAGATGGAGGTGTTATTATAGACATGGTAGTCAAAGAAGGCCTCATGGAGAAGGTACCATTTGAGCAAGCCCCCAGTGAAGTCAGGGAGGGAGCTTGTGACTATCAAGAGGAACCATGCTCCAGGCAGAGGTAAGAGCAGTATGACAGCCCATGAGGAAGCCTGCTGGGTGTATTTGAGGAAAGTAAGCTGAGCCCAGTGTGTAGGGGAAGAGAGGGAGGAAATGGGGTCAGAGAGGTTGCAAGGGGACGTATCAAGTAGGACCTTATAGATCAAGGTAAGACATTTAGACGCAACTAATCTAAGAATGCAATTAAGCCTGGAAAAATAAAACGCTATTAAAAAGTTAAGAGTCAAATGTGTGGTTTTCTAGAGTGGGGTAGTGTGATGGTGGCTACCATTTACAATGTGTTATTGAATTAATCTTAATAATGATATTTTTATTATCTTATTTAAATAAGCCCTTATTTTAATAGATGTTGCATATGTTCATGTCCTAAGAATGATGTGGATTGCAGAAATAAAAAGAGTCATTAAAATTCAGTTACTTTTGGTTATCTGAAGACAAACAAAAGTTATTAAAATTAGATCCAGCTTAAATGTACAATTGTCTTGTTCAAAATGGAATTTTTTTCAAGAAAGTGATGAGAAATGATATTTGAGAAACTCTAAAATATTAAGTGATAAAGTAGAAACAGATTTTTCTTCTTATTCCTGTTCCTATTCCTACTTACTAAATACTTAGCCACATTATTTAACCTCTATAAGCCTGAATTTCCTCATCTTCAATATGGTGATAATAATACCTTTGCTAGGGCTCAAATGTGATACCCCAAAGAATGGCACCTTGGCATGCTGAGTACTTTGATCTAAAGAAAATGGAAAAAGCCTCAGAAACAAGGTCGTTCTGACCTTCTCTCATCTTCTTGTCTCTTGCTCCTCTTTCTCACCTAAAGTTAATCACAGAAACCAGAATTCCCCTTCCCCGAGGCAGGGCATAGAAACTAGAACCCCTCTCCCCCAAAACAAGTCATAAAACCTAGAAAGGTCACTCTGTCTCTTCTCCCATGAAGACCCTCATTCTAAAGGAATCCTGCCCCATATCTGGGAAAAAGGAATGCTATACCTAGAGGTCAAGAAGAATTCAAACAGAGAGGCCTTGCTGGGTACCCCCTTGTTTGTTATCATTAGATCAGACCTTTTGGTCCAATCCATTTCTACATGGCTGTCCATTCTTCATCAAACCTAAGCATGAAAATAGACAGCATTACCTGGGTTTTTAGATTTTCATTGCTGAAGTTTCCTGTGTCATGCAAAATTTTGATTAAGTAAATTTGTTATGCTATTTTTTTGTTCACCTGTCTTTTCCTATAGGAGTGTTAGCCATGACACTCATGATGGGTGAGGAAAGGTATCACACATTTCCACCCCACACCTTCTTCAGGAAATTGACCAGAGTCAACAAAATAATACTTGTGAGATGTTTGGAATAATACCTGACATAGTAAATGCTAAGTAAGTGTTACTTTTTTTTCCCTCCTTATATGGACTTCAAACTTTGTACTTGAAATCATAGTCATGGTCCTTTCACTTTGCTCTGAAAGTAGATGAACTAAATGACATAAATCCTCTAAAGAAAGTATTCATTGAAATACAGCCCATGCAATTTAAATCATTTGGTAAAACTTCTGCTTTATTAAATAATGAAGTAATGAGCAGTGAAATAACTCATATATATCATTATTTGCTAAGTTAATTTCCTGGGGATTTTGTTAGTTTGAAAGATATATAACCTCTGTAGGATAAGGCACAATGAATGCATTAAAAATACTTGCACAAAGTATAAAACGTGTTATTGAAATATATCGATTTTAGCTAAGATACATATCACTTTCTTTTGCACAGAACATCCTCACTAACATTATATTATTTAATTCTCAATTCCTTGGGAGTAAATAAGGATAAACCCCATGAAGACATAGGGAAGTTAGGGGTTAGCAATTACTCCAGATGGCAGTTGGTGAGTAAGCATTGAAATCTGAATCTGTGCCAAGTTTTATAGAAACACAGTCCATATAAGTTTATACAAATATACAGAATTTTAAAAGATGAAACAGCAGTCATATAGAAAGCCCAAATCTACTTAAGAGAAATGGTAAATTACAAGTGTAAATCAGCCTTTGAAAGGTAAGAAAAAAAGAGTGATCTTGCTTACCAAAACTTTCCAAGATTTTATGCAACAGGGATTTAGAGTGCCTATTATATGCAATGACTTCTTAGATGTTTACATTAGTTAATAATCATGGAAAGTTTTGTAAAGCTTTTCTGATTTTGAATGAATGTTTTTTGAGTAAATATTTTACTCTATTTCTTACTATTACCAGCTACATTTATCTGTTCTCCATAGTGCCTGGCACAAAGTTTCAATAAATGTGTTGTATATTTTTAAGTGAAAGTTTAAGGAGTAGGATTTTCAAGTAATTATACTTCTAAAAGTCAGAATATCCAAGAATGAATAGGTTATAAATTTATCTTCATTTCTTTTATAAATAAAAATAACATTAAAAAAGATTTATTTCTTTATATCAAGAAAAAATACAATGTTAATTTTTAAAATTGATTCTTTTGAGAAATGTAGATCTCTTCCTTTCAAGGATGTTTTCAAAAGGAAGCTGTGTGGTTTTCCCATTCAGTAACTAAGTGAACATAAGAAAGAAAAAAGAATAAACATCATGAAAGAGCTATCATTTGAGGAAATAACTTGCTCAAGTCCATTGAATTGCAATGAAGTTATGCTATTACATTCTCTTCCTCTTTGGGTTAATGGCAGTTGTGGAAGTTGAATATCAGGCTTTAAGAGCTGGGTCACTGTAATTCATTTATTAAAACATTTTTCATTTTGTGACTATCCAGGTTTTAAAAAACCATTGTTCAAAGAACATAACTTAGTGGCCTTATTTTTCCTTTATTATTTTTCTCTTCTACTTCAAAATGATTTGTTAATTCAGAAGCTCCCAGAAATTTTGATGAGAGGAATGACCCAGGTCAGAGTAGCAATTTTGAAAACCTGCAGTCCTAATGGACCGGAGTAAACCAAAAGTCTTCTATCTCTGCCCTCCGAGCAAATCTCCCAGGAGCTTAATTTGACTCAGTGAAGGTCATACCATTTTAGGCCGTCTCTCATAGCCTTTATGACTCCACAATATGTAGTTAAAAAATTAGTCTGTCTTTTCCGCGTTCACTTATCTGCTTCTAGGAAAAGGAGGACTTTTTTCTTGTGTCTTCCATCAGATAGGTGTGTTCAACATACTTGATTTGTTGAGACTTTATGCTTAAAGTGAAAAGTGCCATTGTATATCAAATCAAAACATGATGGTATGCAATTTAATAATCATTTGATTCAGTTCATCGTATATGTGTACCTTTATGAGTTGTATTTAGTCTTTTTTTAGTAGCGATTTACATATATGTTGAAATATTTTCCATTTAAAAGTTTATTTTCCAAATTCGAATAATCTGGATTCTACTAATTATACTTTTTAAAAAAGATTTTTACTGGTTGAATATTTTTTATTTGTCACACTGTAAGTATTCATATTAATGAATATTTGTAAAGGTCTTACCTTATTTAACTGTCTCTCAAAGCTTATGGTATAATTTTTCTAATAACTGATATTAAAAATTAATACCAGATATCATAGAAATATACAGGAATATAAAATGGAAGAAAAGATCAACATCTTTCTATATAACAGTCATTTGACTTTTATTAATTGAAGATCAATTGTGAGCAAGACACTAATAAACATAAATAAATGTGCTTGGACATTTTTTCTCTGATTTTACATACATGTGCTAAAATTAATGTAATAATTGTAATAATAACTAGAGATCTTTTATTCAAGCATAGTACTATGCTTTTTCTCTATGTTTCATTGTAATCGCTATATCAATTGTTCTGTTGAGAATTTGAACTATCACTGCTCCCTTAATAACATGGGCCAGCCCTGGGAGGAAGTAATAAGGGAAATTCTTCATAGTAGCAAAGAATAGATAGATGTCATTTACTTAGATTTTTGCCCCAGGTACAAATGTTTTCCTGGTTCTTTTTTTCCAGATAGATAATCTGTCCCTTTTCTTGTAAATCCAGATAGACCTTGATTTTGAAAAGATTCGTAGTTGCTTTAGTTTACTTCTTATTTAAAAAAGAATAAAGGAAGTGGTAGTTGGTATTTACCTTCATTCAAGCATCCTCTTTCAAAAGTTAACTTCTCAGCATGAAAAGTTCCTCAATATTCTTGAAAAAAGTATTTAATCAAATTAATGTTACCAGAACTTTCTGGGCTTGAGCATTGACACATATTTAATACTATTTTTTTGAAGGAGGTTAGCAAAGGTATAGAAATGCCATAGGCGCTTTGCAAGTTTCTAACAGAATTCAGTCTGTTCAAACTGGGTAAAGCTTGGTATGTCATGTGAAATTTCACTTGGATAAGCTGAGTGAAGATGGTGCCAAAAAGGTAGTCAAAGATGAAGCAAATTAATGTTTGTTTTTCATATGTGTTTTTTCTGGCATCTTGTATCCTTAGGATGGTTGTTTATAGCATTCATAAATTAACATGTTTTATAGCCTACTATAAAACTATATGGGCATGTTTTAGATACATTTGTGTCTTCTCTCCCTACCCCATTTTTTGGTTTGTTTTACTTTATAAGGATGTCTAGGAATTTATTAATTTTATTTTTCCACAAAACTAGTTTTGTTTTATTGACTTTTATTATCTGTTAATTTTCTATTCCATTAGTTTCTATGCTTAACTTGATTATTTTGTTTCTATTTTTTACACTAGGTTTAGTTCACACTTCTTTTTTTAGTATCAAATTGTGGAAACTTGATTACTAATTTGAGAGCACTTTTTTCCTAATATAAGCTTTGAATGCTATAAATTTCCTTCTAAGCTCTGTTTTGGCAACTTCCTACAAAATTTGATACCTCATGTTTCCGTGTTCATTCAGTTTAAAATATTTAACTTGTATTTTCTCTTTTAATCTATGAGTTATTTAGAATATGATGCTTATTGTCAAATATTTTTCATATTTTCTAGATATCTTTCTGATATTGATTTATAGTTTAATATCATTGTGGTCAGAAAAAATATTTTGTATGAGTTCAATTCTTTTAAATTTATTGAGTCTTGTTGAATGTGGTGTATCTTGGTGATTTTTCAATGTGCACTAAAAAGAATATGTATTCTGCTGGGGTTGGTCCTAGAGTTTTCTATGTTAGGTTAAGTTGGCTAGTAATGTGGTTCAAATCTTCTTTATCCTTCTTTGTCCTATCAGTTACTGAGAGAAGAATTATGAAATCTCAAATTGTGACTGTGAGTTTGTCTATTTCTTCATTTAGACAAAGAAGTTACCCAATGCGATATCAAAGGATAAAGTAAAAAGATGCTAAAATCAGGGAGTAGGGAACCAGAGCGCCTAGAAATTGATATAAAAGAAAGGGTCAGTAGTAAGAGAGACAGAGATATTAAGGGGAGAATAGACAAATAAGCAAAGATTGGAGCTTCCAGAAGAGTAGTAAGTAAAAGATCATTGAATGTCAACGGCAAGAAAATGGTCTAAGAGCAAGAGAATGAGTAACTTTCCTCTTACTTCCATAAATTAGAGGAGTGGTGGAAAATTGTATCTGCAATGGGAAAAGGTGCAGAGTAAGTGTTATCAGTGTGTGTAATCCCTAGAGACTTAATATCTGCCAACTTTAGGAGATGAAAAATATTTTAAGAAATATATAGGCAATGATTTTCAGAAGGATTTCCAAAGAGCAGCTGATATTTATTAGATAATTTAAAAATATAGGTGTGTTTGACCAGGAATTTATCTGTTATTGTAGCCTATCAACATTATTATAAATGTAGAAAGGCCTTATAACAATTAATTCACATTATCTTGATTTTTGATAGGGAATATTTTTGCAAAACCTAATAGCCAGTAATAAGGAAATGCTATGTAAACTATGGTACACTGGCTCAGTGGAATTTCAAACCATTAAGAATGAAGTTCGTTGAGACTATGATAACAAAAGCATACTTAATATACAATGGAAGGTGGGGAAATTCTCCTGAAAATAGATACTTCTGTCTATTTTATATTTTAATAATTATTCAAAGTAAGGATGATGAATCAAACTGTTAAAAATGAGTATTCCAAGATATGAACCACTTCTAAAAAGGAATCAAGTATACTCATTTTCTAATTATAAAACTGATTACACACACAGTGAGAAAATGTGAAATGAAACATTATTTGATTGGGTTACTGGCACATCTTTAGCTAAGGAGTCAGTATAAAGACACACTAAACCTGGTACATTTGACATTATAAAGATGAAAATTTAAGCTGATGCATAGTAGCCAGAGGGAAAAAATGGAAGCAGAGAACCCAATCAGGAGTTCATCTAGCCTGAATGAGTATTGAGTGGAGAACAAAGTGCTGGCAAAGGTAAACCATATTGTTTACTTCGGCTGTCAATCAGGAGACGCAGAAACAATGTAAGCCGTAGTCTACAAGCAAGAAATGATTGTTCTCTGCCTTCTTCTGCTCCAAAGTAAAGGTTCACATTGTCCTACTGGTTTGCAAAAGACACAAGTTTTGAAGTCTGACTGACTTTTATTTGTATTCCAACTCTGCCACTCAAAAACTATATGATCTTAGGCATGTTGAGGAGCTTCTCTGAGCTTATTTCCTCATCTACAAAAGAATTCCGAAAATGTTTACTGTAGGATTGTTATCAAGATAAAATGATGCCATTTGTGTCAAAGGTTGTAGCACATACCAAATACCCAATGAAAGTGACTTTTCTTTCATTTTTGAACTACTATTTTAGCTGTGCTACTTTCTGATATTAAAGCAGTACCTTCCCAAGAAATCTGGTTTATCAGCTCTTCTTTCAAAATTTAATATTTTAAGTGTGAACCTTTTTCATTTCTACTCAAAAGATATTGAAATTCATCATTATAACATTTTTTCAATTTAAATTATGTAATGAACAAAATAATAGTTTTCAAACTAATGATTTTTAGTTAATTTGAGACTATGGATAAGGTAAGCCAATAAAAAAACCAATGTATTATTTAAAACTACTATTAAATAATAATAAAGTAATAAAAAGCCATGACAGTGAGTCCGACTGGAAATAATGTTTTGTGTTTTGGTCACGATTTGATAACACAAACAAAATCAGCTCAGAGATAGGTGGCTATGTTCTTCCAATCTCCACTGTGGAAACAATTTGATTTTAGTTACATTAATGAGTGGGAATGGAAAGCATAATTTCAGATCCCAACGTTTGGCACACAGCATTCTGTTGATCATTTTGTGAGATGTTGTTCTAATTGACAGATTCCCAGACTACCAGAGCCAAAGCAAAGATATGCAGTCACAATTTTAGGTGGAAAAATAATCTGTTATCTCTGAGGACATGTGCTATTCGTGCACATGAAAGGAGGTTGGTCGAAATCCTAATTTGAATTGAAAGGACAATTATGTCTATATCTGCCACCATCCTCCTTTAAAAATGAAAATTAAACATCTGTTCAGATTTTTTAGTAGCAATTTCATAAAACTGCTTTTAAATGGATACTGATTACAAAGAAACTAACCAATTACTTAGTTTCTTTGAAAAAATAAGGGATAAAATTAAATTGCTGTATATAAAATATGTAAAGGTATATATGAATATTTATTTGTATATATGTGTGTGTATATAAAAGTATTTATTCTTCATGTTATTGAAATGCAAACATATTCCTTACATAAGAATGAAAGAAAGGACTTTATCTTACAATAGCAGTAAAAAATATAGGATGAAAGTAATTTGTTGTATGTAAAATATTCAAGTAAAGGTGTATTATGAATATATATTTGTATGTGTGTGTACATAAAAGTATTTGTTCTTCATGTTATTGAAATGTGAACATATTCCTTACATGGGAATAGGAGAAAAGACTTTATCTTCTAAAAATGTATGAAGTAGGATCGTGTATCTCCTACTTCTGGAGACTTTGATGATTTAGACAGAAAAATAAGGTTTATTGAGTGATCAAACCACTGATACTGGTCTATATAATTAAAATGAGTTTTGCAGTAGGACTTCCCATTCAAATCATGATTGAGTGACTGTCATTGAACTAACAAAATTTATAAAACATTTGTTTCCTGTCATTAGACAGAAACCAATTCAAGGTTATAATTTATGAAAAACAGGCTGCAAAAAGATGAGCTCTATGTTCATTCTGGTTTTCTTTCTGAGGATATTTTCCAAATTGTAGCATATTGAAATAAAGTCCAAATAGAAAACAAAGATCTTGCTGAATGTAGTCAACAGAAATTGGAGTTCTGAGATAGTAACAAATGTCTTTGGATGCCTTTTATTCTGTAGGTGCACAGGTCAAGACTCCAGGCAGCCTAGATGATGTTGGAAAGCTGAAGTGAGATGTAAGATCCTGCACAATGCTATGAAAATATCAGAGTAAAAATTTAGTTTGAGGGTTATATCTTGGTAAATATCCTAGGGTTTTAGTTGAGATCACAGAAAGATCAAATAAAATATGCCCACCATAAAAATCAAGCTTCAAAACAATCGAGGTAATTCATACCTTTGTATGAAATATCAACAGGCTTACAGCAAACTTTTAAATGGCAATGATGACAGGCAGAAAACAATAGAATAGCATTTTGTAACTGCTAAAAGAAAACCTGCCCACCTGCCATCCAAGAAGTCCATATCCAGTGAAGGTATTTTTCAAATATGAAGGTAAGAAAACAGTCTCTTTACACCAAAAACAAAACAAAACACACTGCACAAAACAACCTTCTGATTCCTCTGATTTAATTCAATACAAGCAATCAGCACTGAAAGAAACACTAAATTTCTTTACGCTGAAGCAAAGTAATCTCAGATGGAAACAAAAAACTGCAGAAAGAAATGAAAGCACAAAAAAAGATAAATATAAAATAATACCTAATATTTAAAACAATAACATGTAGGCTTTATGTAACATGTATAAGAATAATATATATGAAAATACCGTAAGGAGTGGAATATTTAGAGTTAAACTTTAGTAAGCATTTTGAATTCTTTGGGAAATGGTAAAATTAAAGTAAGAACAAAATCTAAAAATATCAATAAAATTGAAAGATGTTCAGTGGCCTCATTCAACTCAAATCGCTTTTGTTTTCCTTTCTGAGTCAATATTTTAAAAATATTTAGATAAGCCTAATTTTGTGGCCATTTCAGAAATCAGTTAGATGAACTATTAGAATAATTTTTCTGCTCCAGCAGAATCTCAAGACCATCTACATTGAGGGTAAAAGAATAGACCAAAACCTCAGTGGTTTTAAAACAATGCAGGAGCTCTGGCAGATGCCAAGATTTAACCTAATGAATTTCAATAATCAATTGAAACACCTAAGTATGAAAAATATGTGATTCATATAAATTATTAAAATTTTTCAGAGTTCTAGTATAACTTATTAATGGGAGAGAATTGCCTATTCTCTTAGATAAGGTATTTAGGTTTGTGGTTTTGTCATTGCAGTTCTCAGAAAAATCATTAATCTAGTAAATATTTTATAACATTCTTGCATTTTATTTGTTATTATATCACAGTGAAAATACTATCATACAAGGTTGTGTAATCAAATGGTACAGCACAGTATCCTCTGAAGATTCAAAATTAGTACATTACTCATACTATAGATTCCATAATCTCTTCATAATTTTATTCTTTTTTAAAATTATACTTTAAGTTCTGGGATACATGTGCAGGACGTGAAGGTTTGTTACATAAGTATACACGTGCCATGGTGGTTTGCTGTACCCATCAACCCATCATCTACATTAAGTATTTCTCCTGACACTATCCCTCCCCTAGCCCCCACTCCATGACAGGCTCCAGAGTGTGATGTTCCCCTCCCTGTGTCCATGTGTTCCCGTTGTTCAACTCCCACTTATGAGTGAGAACATGTAGTTTGGTTTTCTGTTCTTGTGTAACGTAACATAATTTTATTCTTAAATGCCTTTTCTTATGTATTATTCTTTTTATGAGAAGTTAAATTTTACTATAAAGTTCTCAATAGAAAAACAACCTGCTCAACTTCTTTAACTTATTTTTCTTCAGTTTATATAAACAATAGATTAATAAAGCCATTAAATGACTGTGCTCTAAGAACTTAGAAATTCATTTTTCCTCTATAATAGACTAAATAATGACCTTTCAATTATTTAGTTCATGACCGAACTCCAGGAATATGACCTTTATGTAATTGGCTAATTTAGTTCATGCCTAAGAAATATGAATAGAAAAAAATACCAAATTCTCATGCCTATAAAAAACAGGACCAAGATGTATCTATGTTACTTTCCTAACAATATACCACCCTCACTTCACAATCATCTGTTTTTACAATGCTTTAGGAGAGGATGAGTCTCACAGTTTTACAAAGATCACCGTTCTTCCTTTAGTCTGTTTAACGAAACTTTTTCAATTATTCATTACTTTAATATAATCACTTTCCTTTCTTTAAAAAGAAAATTATAGCTTATATAATAGAAAATAATAAACATTTTACAGGCATTATGCCACGCTTGCTGTTAACAACCTCATTTTATTTTTATTTATTTATCTTTTTACCTTTCACTTTAGGTTCGGGGTACATGTGCAGGTTTGTTACATAGGAAAACTGTGTATCATGGGGATTTAGTGTACAGATCATTTCATCACCCAGGTAATAAGCATAATACCCAATAGGTAGTTTTTTAAATCTTCTCCCTCATCCCACCCTCTACCCTTACGTAAGCCCTGGTGTCTTCTTTATGTCCATATATTCTTGTTGTTTAGCTCCCATTTTTAAGGGAGAACACGCAGTATTTGGTTTTCTGTTCTTGTGTTACTTTGCTTAGGATAATGTCCTCCAGCTCCATCCATGTTGCTGCAAAAGGCATGATCTCATTCTTTTTTATGGCTGTGTAGTATTCCATGGTGTATATGTACCACATTTTCTTTCTCCAGTCTACCACTGATTGGCATTTGGGTTTATTTGATCTCTTTGTTATTGTGAATAGTGCTGCAATAAACATGCACATGTACAGATGCATGTGTCTTTATAATAGAATAATTTATATTCCTTTACATGTATACTCAATAATGAGACGCTAGATTGAATGGTAATTCTGAATAACCTCATTTTATACATGAGGAAACAGGTTCAGAGAAGTCAAATGACTCTTTCAAGATCACAGAGCTAGGGAAAATCAGATCTGGAGATGAGTTTTGTTTTGCCTGTTCTAGAGCCTGAGTTCTCACTATTGTATTATGCTGCCACTCTAATTTTCGAAAGCCAGCTACTCAGTAGTAAACTTATGTCAGGTCACTGTGTCTCTTTTTCCCTGGTGCTATGGTCTGAATGTCTGTGTCCCTCCAAAATTTATATGTTGAAATCTAATCTTACTTGTTTTAATATTGAGAGATAGGGTTAGGAGGTTATGAGTCCATGAGGTCAGACTCTCGTGAATGGAATTCATGCCCTCATAAAAGAGGTGCAAGGAAGCTTGCTTGTCATTCCACCATGTGAGGACACACAGAAAGTGCCATCTTGGAAGCAGAGAGTGAGCCCTTATCAGACATCAGATCTCCTAGCGCATTCCTGTTGGACTTTCCAGCCTCTGGAGTGTAAGCAAGATATTTTTATTGTTTATAAATTACTCAGTTTAAGGTATTTTGTTATAGCAGCCCAAACAGACTAAGACATCTGGTATAATTGTTTTGTATATTAGCTGTATTTTAGTCACATTGTGACTTAGTAAATCATTTGCCAGAGGAAAACTGAACATTTATATTACTTAAAAAAATTACCCGCTGGTCATAACTGTTATTATACTCATTCCTGAATAGAAAATCAAGGCAAAAGTACTTAAACCTTCTTAATATATGAAGTTCAGCCACTCATTTCCCAGAGATATTTTAGAATAAAGCCCATGTAGTTCAAAGACAGTGGGTTGTGTTTTACAGAACATAAATCTAGGAGAACTACCAGCGAACTGATCATGATCCTTTCATTGCCACAAGATACAAAATAAGTATAAATTGAGTAGTAAGGGACTTTCACCCCAACAGAAACTAAGATTCCTATTCTTAGTTGTTTTAAAGCAATTTTCTTCAAAAAAGTCCCTCAGCTGTTATTCCAATATAATTTGATAAAAAAGGCAAGCTCAGGGCCTTCCCGTTTTCAAAGCACCTGTGGCAACAGGTGCTCAAGATTCTTCATTAACCTTTGCTAAACTCAAAGCCATTGTTATTCAAAATGTAGCCTGTGTGTACTAACAGCTGGCAACACATGGGAGCTTGTTGCAGATGCAAATATCTGTCCCCATCCCACTTATTTGGAAGCAGAATATGCGTTTATTTTTAAAAAACCCAGACTATTGATATGCACCGTAAAGGTTGAGAAGCACAGCGTGTAGTCTTTGATTTCAATTTGCTCTCCACCCAGGGATATATTTTAATCTATTTAAATTTAAATTTATTAGAGGAGCTATGACCTGATTTTTAAAATTAAATTATTAAAAATTTTCTACTCTGGTTGAAGATATAGAAAGGCTGAAGAGGCATGGTTTCCATTCTAAGAGAATTATTTTAAAACTAGCATTTGCCACTGGAAGATATGTGATCATCGTGTCAGTAACATTAGAAGAGTATTAGAACACACTGAAAATATTCTTTTTCTTCTACCAAATTTAAAGTCATCTAAACTATTTGTGTTCATCTTGCAGAAATAATTACAGTGCTTACATTTCATTATGTTCATATATAACTAAGGATCATTTTCCATTCTGTGAGTGATTCACTGGGAAAGAAATCAACTTTCTTATGCCCTTGAAAGGAAAAGATACTCACATTAATCTATTTTAGATTTTTTTTTAAGAGCATGGAGTCCTTATCTCCATAGCAAAGTTTTTAGGTTTAGCATTTCCCAAAAGTGGAAAGTAAAAAAATAAAAATAAAAATAATTAGCCAGACAAGGCTGCAACTGTTCTTTATCATTCAGTTTGTACATCATTTAAGCTTGTGGCTAAGGAGTTAACCATTTTTATGAATCTTGGTGGAGGACACAAAGGATCTCACTTTGAAGCTGGAAATGTCAAATTCTTTCCTAGGCTCCCTTGCAGCTAAGGCACAGGATTGTAACACAAATTCTGCCAATTCACTGCAACTTCGTCAAAGTTCAGGAGTTGGTGGCACAAAAGGGCAGAAAATTTTTAGATTTGAGTTTCTGGCACAAAAACAAGAGCAATGAAAACTCACTGTCTACGCTCAGTAGCATTGGCAGAGGTTTTCTTCTGACATGGTGCTAGAAGATAGTTTGGGTCATTTGTTATATGTGGAACATTAGTCTCAAATCTGTTTGCCAGCTTTCCCCATTTTTTTTTCCTTTTGATCAGCCTGAGAAAGCTTCTGTTAGTAATAACTAAAAATACTGACAGGACACTGTGGCTGTATCTGAATGAAACATCTCAAAGAGCATATACCCTCACTTTATTCTGGCATATTTGTTTGGGTCAACCATAGTTTCTTGGCTTTTTGGACAATTCTTTGTTGCAGAGAGCACTATCTCACTCTTTCTGCTTAAGAGAGTATATTTTCTTGGGAAGAAATGATTATGGGTCAGAACTTGGCTTTGATTTTTAGCTGTTGAGCCTGATGTGACTAACAGTGTTTTTACATTTGCTGAAATTCTACAGCTTGTGTAACAGGTCTTTTTGTTGGGGGTAGGAGGGAAAAGGGTCTTATGAAAGTCCTTAAAAGTGGAAAGAAACATTCCTCTCTTAAATAAACTGATATTAAGGAAAATTTGAATGTTCTTTTTCCCAATTAATATCAGTATCCATTGCTTCATTTTTAAAATTATAGTGTTACAGTTGAGAGTTTTCAATGCTCTTTCAAAAATAGGTAGATTTGAAAGCCTCTCCTATTTTACATCATCATGGATCTTACTGTTTTACCTGAAAGAGCATATTTTATAATCAAAAAGCTACAGATCATGAGCCTCCCAATGGGTTCACCTTGCCTGCTGCCTAGACAGAGCCAATTTATCAAGATAAGGGAATTGCAATAGAGAAAGAGCAATTCACGCAGAGCTGGCTTTGTAAGAGACCATGGTTTTATTATTACTCAAATCAGTCCCCCCAAAAACTTGGGAACTGGAGTTTTTAAGGATAATTTGGCAAGTAGGGGATTGGGAAGTATAGAGTGCTGATTGGTTGGATTGGAGATAAAATAATAGGGTGTCTCAGTGAGTTTTCTTGCTGTCTTCTGTTCCTTGGATGGAATCATAGAATTGGTTGAGCCAGATTACCAGTTTGGGTGGTGTTAGCTGGTGTGTCAGAACACAGGGTCTGCAAAATATCTCAAGCACTGATCGTTGATTTCAGAACAGCAATGTTATTCCCAGAAGCAATTTGGGAAGGTTCAGCCTCTTGAAGCCAGAAGCTGCATGGCCCCTAAATCTTACTTTCTAAACTTGTAGCTAATTTGTTAATACTACAAAGGCAAACTGGTTCACAGGAAAGAAGGGGTTTTGTTCAGGAATGTGCTATTATCATTTTTGTTTCAAAGCTAAACTATAAACTAAGTTCCTCCCAAAGTTAGTTTGGCCTATGCTCGGGAATGAACAAGGACAGCTTGGAGGTTAGAAGTAAAAAGGAGTTGGTTAGGCCACATGGCCACTTCTCTTTCATTTTTTCAGTTATAATTTTGCAATGGCAATTTCTTTTTTATTGTTGTTATTATACTTTAAGTTCTAGGGTACATGTGCACAACATGCAGGTTTGTTACATATGTATACATGTGCCATGTTGGTGTGCTGCACCCATTAACTCATCATTTACATTAGGTATATCCCCTAATGCTATCCCTCCCCCCTTCCCCCACCCCATGACAGGCCCCGGTGTGTGATGTCCCCCTTCCTGTGTCCAAGTATTCTCATTGTTCAGTTCCCACCTATGAGTGAGAACATGTGGTGTTTGGTTTTTTATCCTTGCAATGGTTTGCTGAGAATGATGGTTTCCAGCTTCATCCCTGTCCCTACAAAGGACATGAACTCATCCTTTTTTATGGCTGCATAGTATTCCATGGTGTATATGTTGCAATGGCAGTTTCAATCAGATACATGGCTTTGAAAATTAGAAAGAAAATCAAGATACAGCATATAGATATGTGGTCATTGTATCATTAACATTAATATTGTACCTTCCCAAAATAGTTCCTCATCCAAAGGTCACACCAAACACAGTAGATACTACTATAAACAACAATATTTAGAAAGTATGGGAGAGTTAAAGACTGCCGTTAAATACTGCAAACACTTACGTTAGAACTTCTCACTGAGTTGTAAGCTCCACAAAAGCAAGAATTTTGATGTTTTGTTCCCAGCTATATATAAAATAAAATATTGACTAGCACTCAAAAATATTTGTTGAATGAATATGTTCTTTGCTAAAAATATTGATCAGTAAGCCTCATCTCAAAATTTCTAAATGGGAATCTTTCTGTATAGGGCTGGAAAATCTGCTGCTTTAACAACCATTGCAGGTGACTGTGTCAAAAGTTGAAAATGACTTTCCTGCTGAGCTTCATTCAGTATCTGTATTAAAAAGATAAACTGGGCCAGGCACGGTGACTCATGCCTGTAATCCCAGCACTTTTGTGGGTAGATCATTTGAGGCAAAAAATTCAAGACCAGCTTGGACAACATGGCAAAACCTCATCTCTACTAAAAATACAAAAATTGGCCAGGTGTGGTGGCGTGCACCTGTAATTCGAGCTTCTCAAGAGGCTGAGGCATGAGAATCGCTTGAACCCGGGAGGTGGAGGTTGCAGTGGGCTGAGATCACACTGCTGCACTCCAGCCTGGGTGACAGAGTGAGACTCTGTTTCAAAAAAAAAAAAAAAAAGGGGGGGGGGGGTGTGGTGAATCTATGGTTTTCTGAAGGAAAAAAGGTAAACTGAGGCACAATAACATTTCTTTTTTAAAGACTGAGTAAGAAGTTTGAGTAATTGATAAATTGGGAGACACCAAACCATGAGAGGTTTAATGTTCCCATGACATATCATCAGGGCAAGTATTTACTGGGTTTATGTGGAAGCAAATAAAAAAATTATTTGATTGCAATTATACAGTTGCTTTCTTTGGTCTATCCGGTTGGAAAATTTCTAGTTATATAGTTATAAGTTTCTTGGCTACTTCTGATTGATTGAGCTTAAGTTCTGTTTTTCCTTAATAGCAGGCACTTACAAGAAATAGCTCAAGTTAAGTTTTACCCATGTTTACAAATCAAGCAAGATTTAGGTCACTTATGAGACCTAACTGGCTTTGTTTCCCCAGGTTCTTTAGGTCTGATATTCATTTTAGTTTAACAGTTTCCCTCTTTTGGTCAGCCTTTCGGCAATCTGAGAGTGTGACCAAATGCTATAGCATTACTTATGGTTGTCACTATTGATGTACTCACTGGAACAAAGAGTCATGTAGATACAATCATCATCAATAATTGCATTGGGATGAGAGGTCACATAGTCATTGTTATCAGAAACTGCAAAGTCACTGTAGGCATTGGTGGTTGGGTTGTTGAGTTCTGCATGTTGTCTAATCCTGATGGCAATCATTTGATGTGTGAGTAGCTGCTGGAAAGCATTCAAAACCTTTGAGAGGATACAACACACTAGGGAGGTGAATATAATGAAAAGAGTGATAAAAATAGCCAAGGATTAAAAAAATTCCTGAGGCAGATATTCCCAGGAACCAAGAATTAACCAACTAAATAAATCAATGGAGGAGGCAGCACCTATCTAGCAAGAGACTTATATTTGTTTCTTAAGAGTCTTTAAATTTTGAGCAACCATTTCTAATTTATTAACACAGAAGCAACTTTTTTTTTTTATCAATAACAGCATACACTCCTCCTTATTGGGCTGTTAAGGTAGCAAGAACTTCTATTTTGAAGTACTATTGCAGTTAAATTGTTTGTTTCAGACTGTATTGCTTGAAAGTAATTCAAAGTATTGTTCTATGAAAACAAAATAAAAACAAAGGTTTATATTTGGAGCAAATTATGTTCTTGGTTTTTGAGGCCGTAGGGTAGTGAGTCAAGACATCTAGATTCGAGTTTGAACCATCCTTAGATGTTGGAATGAGGATGGCAGTTGGATGTCTTTGGTTATGTCATCGGGGGGTGTTCTGGTAAACTCTCTTAAGCATCCTGTGTAGCAGCAGGTCTGAAGGTCATCCATGCATGATCTATTGAAGTGATTTTCTGAAGCTGAAAGTCATCAAGTTTCAGCATTCAGGAAACTTGAATGCCCTTGGGAGAAGGGCAGTTTTAGATTTTAGTGAAACTAGAAAATTTTGAAATTCAATCCTGTTAACAGATGCATAACAAAACCTTAAAGAAAAATAAACAGAAGTAGAATCTGCTAATGGGTGTACTATGGCTTTCTCCTTTTATATAGTCACTTCCATTATGCCAGAATAATCACAGTATGATTAATTTCTCTTTTACAAAATAAGTAAACTTCACCTGATTATTTACATAAGTGAAAGAAGAATAGTAAGGCTATATATATTTTAAAATATTATTTTAGGCCAGGCGCGTTGGCTCACGCCTGTAATCCCAGCACTTTGGGAGGCCGAGGTGGGTGGATCACGAGGTCAGGATATCGAGACCATCCTGGCTAACATGGTGAAACCCCGTCTCTACTAAAAACACAAAAAATTAGCCGGGCGTGGTGGTGGCGCCTGTAGTCCCAGCTACTCGGGAGGCTGAGGCAGGAGAATGGCGTGAACCCAGGAGGCGGAGCTTGCAGTGAGCCGAGATCGCGCCACTGCACTCCAGCCTGTGCGACAAAGTGAGACTCAGTCTCAAAAAAAAAAAAAAAAAAAAAAAAGAAAGAAAACACTGAGCACCATGGGCTCAGTGCTACTCCTGGTTACTTATTGCTTCTGGGAGTTGATGACGGTCTCCTTCAGATCCCACTTTTCTGACACCAAACTCTTAAAAAGGTAAACTGAGGCACAATACATTTTTTAAGAGTTAATTTGAGTAAGAAGTAATTTATGAATTGGGTAACACCAAACCAAGAGAGGCTTAATGGGCTGATGACAGATTGTCGGAGGAAAGTATGGAGTAAATGCAGAAAGAAAATAAAGTATTTGATTAGTTGCAATTATACAGTTGTCTCCTTTAGTATCTCCAGTTAGAAAGCTCCTAGTTATCGGTTGGGCGAGGTGGCTCACGCCTGTAATCCCAGCACTTTGGGAGGCTGAGGCGGGCAGATCACCTGAGGTCGGGAGTTTGAGACCAGCCTGACCAACATGGAGAAACCCTGTCTCTACTAAAAATACAAAATTAGCTGGGCGTGGTGGCGCATGCCAGTAATCCCAGCTACTCTGGAGGCTGAGGCAGGAGAATCGCTTGAACCGAGAGGCAGAGGTTGCAGTGAGACGAGATCGTGCCATTGCACTCCAGCCTGGGCAACGAGTAAAATTCTGTCTCAAAAAAATAAAAATAAATAAATAAAAAATGCTCGTAGTTCTCTAACTATGAGCTTGTTGACTAGTTCTTAAAAGTTCTGCTTTTCCTTAATATAGGCATTTACAAGAAAAAGCTCGTTAAGTTTCACTTATGTTTGCAAATCAAGCAAGGTTTAGCTCCCCTGTGAGGCCTAATTGTTTGCTCAGAGATTCTTCAAGCCTGATCTTCATTTTAATTTACTGTAAACTAAGAAAAACAATTAACAGGAAAGAAATTAGGTTTTCTTTGCATTTATAAGATCATCTATAGCTACATCACCATTTTACAATATTCTATTGCTAACGAAATATATTGACCCAAATTAAGTTAATTGGGTGAAAGTTCCGAGCTAGTGAAAGTTCCAAGTATCAATCCCAGATCCTTGAAGACAGCAAGTCAAGATAGCAGAGGAGCAACTTGGTTTCTTTCCCAATGTTGAATTTTTTTTCTCCATTTATTATCATCAATACAGATTAGTTTAATGCTCACTGTGTACCTGGCACAAACTGTGTGTAAATGAAAACAGATTCTAGTATTAGCAGCAGGAGTTACAGGAAGAAATGAGATGATAAACAGTGCTGCAATGTGTAACCAAACAAATTTAAACTGAAAATGTGACCTGCCTTGGATATCTCTCATGAAGTTGACAGCAAGGTGGAATATTTTCCGTTAAACAAGAATCCAACAAGTAAAAAGAAAAGAAGAAAGTGAAATTGAGTTTTGAATGTATTTTGAAGATGGAGGAGAGAGAATACCTAAAGAATGGGAGATGGCAGGAAAACCATTATTTTGTAAGGTAAACAAGAAGAAAGGGAAAAGTTGGATTGCCAGTTTTGAAGGGCATTTAAAGTGGACATAATAATGTTATTTTTGGCCAAACTGTCTTGTAATTAAATGTATATTTCAACCTGAAGTGTATGTGAGTTTCCTTAGCTGCACATCCTTACCAAGATTTGATATGATCATCCTTTTTAAATTCTGCCAGTTTCTGCCTGGAGACCCTTCAAGATATTCTACATATATAATTATTTCATCTTCAGATAATGGTGGTTTTATTTATTCCTTTCCTATCCTTATACTACTTATAATTTTTCTTACTTCATTGTTGTCAGCTATTGAATAGTGCTGGTGATAGTGGGTTTTGTTTTCTTACTTTTAAAAAACGAATACTTACAGTTTTAAAAAATGAATACTTCCACATTTTATCGCATAATTTTCCTATACCTATTGAAGTTAGAAAATATTTTGTTATTAATGTGGAGAATTATATTATTTGACTTTCTGAGTTATACCAACATTGTTTTTCTGGGATAAAATTTAACTTGAATATATTTACACACACGGAAACACATATTAATGGATTTGTTATACTAAAATTCTGTTTAAGGCTTTTGTACCTATGGTAATAAGATGAATCTATAAATTTACATTCTCATATTGTCCTTGTTATATTTTTATATTTTGTTTTAGCTACATGATAAAATTGAGTTAGGGGCTGTTTCTTGCTTTTTCATTATCTGAAATGATGTAAGGTTGGCATTATTTCCTCACTGAATGTTATAGGACTTGCTGGAAACTCTCTGGGATAGAAGTTTTTTGGTTTTTTTGTAAGATGATAATTTGACATGTAAAATGATAAACTATACTGGTAGATTTCCTTATGCAAACATCCTTACATTGTTGGATTTAACACCACTGACCAATCAGCATTTGATCAGGGAAGTGGAACAATTATGACTGATAAGTACTAAGGGATGTATTACAAGGAGTACATAAGGGAGAAGCTGAGCAAGTAAGGTCTGGAAGGAGACATTTTAGATAAGTCATTAACCAGTGAATCCAGAGGGAAGCAGGTAAAGGAGTCTAGGGAAGGCTACTGTCTTGTGTCTGGGGATGGGCTGCAATCCACTGTAGGTTGGCAGGGCTGACTGTGGAAGAAAATCAGGCAAGAGTTGGGAAAATTGAAACCTAGGATTAGGATCAGCAACCCATGAATATAAATCTACATCTGTCATTCGCCATCTTTAAAATGGATTATGGGGAGATCTGTGGAAAAATCTGCATTTGGTCCAGGACTCAGAGTCTGAAGGAGGAGATCAGTTGGAGCTGGAGGATCTGCAGAAAATGAGCCAGTGGGTGAAACAGCAGCACCTGAATCCCGACAATGATTTTCAGAGAGTAACGACTGCTGCTTCTCTTCTGCCTCCCAAATCTCATGAAGATTTCTCTTGTGGTCAATCTTGGACCAGAAAGATAAGGGGGCGGGGCGGGGGTGGAATCCTGGGAAATGTAGTTCCAGTTTAAGTAAATTAGCAATACAAAACCAAAACACTTCAGTTAGCTTAAAAATACATATACAAATATTTCCTTTAAAATTTTTAATTTATATTTAGCAGTAATATTTGTGCATAATTTTAGAATTTTTTTCAGGTTTTATTATCAATATATACAATTGTTGTAATAGAATAGTGAGGTTGTATTTCATCTTTAGTCTCCAAATTAATGTATCAAAAATATGCTGACTTATGCACATTCCATGCAGATATGGAATCGTTGCTAAAACAAAAGAAGAAAATTGACAGAGAATGGTGTTTTCTTTTTTGAGGAGTATTTACTTCACAACATCCTTAATTTAAAAAATTGTTCTCTTTGGCTTTTTGATGAACCATCTTCTCTTAATCAATTTTGTTAATTTATATATTCCTTACAAATCAGTCATTTAATCTGTTTTGAATTGGTTAGCATAAAAAGAACTGATTTATATTAATCTTTTGTCCTTATCTGTCTTTGATAATACATTATTTTTTCAACAAATATACAATAATTATATTATCATCGTTTTCTCTTTTCTCTAGATTAAGCTAGCAAGTCAACTATCTCTTTTATTGATATACTCAAAGAACTAATTCTTAGATTTTTTTGAAATTTATTTTTCATATTTTTCTAGTTTATGAACTTTTCAGTTTAACATATTTCTTCTACTTCCTGTATGTTTTTGTTATTTGGGTGGCTTGGAAGAAAAGAAAGGTATGTTTTTTTACGACTGTGTAAGCTTTTTACTTCATATTTACAATTGTATACGTTTTTTACTTTAGCTTATTTGTTTTTATATAGCAATTAAGTGATAAAATTTTTATCTTTCTCATTTCAGTAATCCCTAAATCTCATAATTTATGAAATGTAATATGTTCATGGACTTATGTCTCAAATATTGTGAAAATATTAATGTTACTATTCTTTTTTTATCCAAGAATGACCCCTACTGTTGTTATATAATCCAATTGTTATTGCAGTGTGTTTATAAAATGTGTCAGCAGTCCTACTGCTGATGTTTTAAAATCATGGTGGACCTAAGTAAACGCTTTACTTTATTTAGTTATTCTACATCCTGTTTTTAATAATTAAAAATTTTTATATTAAAGTATAATATACCTACAGTAAAGTACACAAATCATGAATACAGATTCATGACATTTTTAAATATGTATACAACTGTGTAACCACCCCTCATCAACCTAGAGAAAATTTTCAGTATCCCAAAGCCTCTTCAATATTCCTTTCCAGTCAGCAACTACCATTCCCACAAAGATGTAGCCCCTCTGACTTCTATCATTATGGATTAATTTAGCCTAGTCTTGAGCTTCTTTCCTTGACCCAAATTGTAAACTCTCCTTCTTTTTTTGGCCTTGCTTCTTTTCTTCAACATTTACCCCTGTTATTGCCTGTAGTAGTAGTTTGTTCCATTATATCATTCTGTGATATTCCATTATAAGAACTACTACAACTTATTTATCCATTCAATAGTTGATGGTGATATGCTTCAAATGTTTTTCTTCTTTGAAAGTAATGTTGAAACTTAATCCCCATTATGAGAGTTGGGGCCTTTAATAGCTGATTGGGTCATGAGGACAGAGTCTTCATGAATGGATTAAGCCATTCATGGATTAATAAATTAATGGATTAATAGGTTATCATGGTAGTGGGATAGTTATTACAAGAGTTAAGTTTGTTATAAAAGCCAGTTTGGCTCATGCTGTGGCCCCCTTGCCATGTGATGTCTTGTGCCACTTTGGGACTCTGCAGAATCCTCACCAGCAGAAGGTCCTCAAGGGATGTTGCCCCTTGACCTTGTGTTTCCCAGCTTCCAGAACTGTAATAAATAAATTTATTTTCTTTATAAATTATTCAGTCTCAAGTATTCAGTTATAGCAATGGATAGTCCAATAAAACAGATGGGCATTTGAGTCATCTCAGTGTTTGGCTATTATGAATAAAGCTTTGGATATTCCTATGCATATTTTTGAGCGGGTCATATATACTCATATTTCTTAGTTTTATACCTGAGAGAAACTTCTATCATAGGTTAGAAATATATTTGATTTTAGTCAATACTGTCAAACTGTTCCTCAAAGTGGTTGTACCAATATATGCTTTGGCAGCAGTATATTAGATCTCGAGTTTCTGAACATCATCAACAAAACTCGATATTGTCTATGTTTACTTTTTCCCACAACATCTAATATTTACTGGGCACTTACCATGTGCTAGGTATTATACAAAATACACCCTTATTTGTATACAAAATACCAACAGAATCCATTTGTATACAAAAAAATGCATTCCATTCAGTCCTCAAAATAGTCCCATAGAGTAGTATTATTCAAACCTTTTTATTGTTGCTCTTGTCTTCAGTGATATTTTATTGAGGTATAACTTACATAGAATTACATTAAATGTAATTTTACATATAAAATACATTTTCTCTATCAAAATAAAGAAAATTTCATTACCCAGGAAGGCTTTCTTTTGCTGTGCTCCAACCTGTCAGCACCCAAACTAGCAAGCATAAGGACTATTCTGAATACGATCACTAAAAATTAATTTTGCCTATTTTTGAAATTTATATAAATGAATCATACAGTATGTACTCTTTTGTGTCTGATGCCTTTCACTGAGCTTTGTCTTTGAGATTCAAAAATGTTGCTGAGTTCATTCTTTTATTGTGTTGGCATAATAGTTTATTCTTTTTTATTTCTATGTAGTATTCCACTGTATGAACATTATTCTAAAATATGTTTGCCCACTCTATGATGAGGAGAACATAGGTTAATTCCATTATGATGCTATTACAAAGCCACTGTGAACATTACTGACTACGCCTTTCAGTTGAAACTTACCTTATGGAGTATATACTCATGAGTGCAATTGCTGATTAGAGGGCATTTATAGGTTTAGTTGTATATAATAGCAAAGATTTTTCAAAATCAGTTGAACCAATTTGCACCTCTATTGATATAGACCTCCAGTTGCTCAAAATCTTTGTCAGCACTTGATATTATCAGTCTTTCTAATTTTAGCAATTCTGATGGGAATACAGTGGTATTACATTATGGCTTAGTTTGCATTTTCTGATGACTAAAGTTGAGCATCCATTTATATGTTAACTAGCTATTTTTGTATAGTTTTTCATTAAATGCCTGTTGAAGATCCTTTGGCAAATTTCAATTAGGTTGGTCTGTGTTGTGAATTTCTTCTCCCATTTTGTTGCTTGACTTTTTACTGTCTTAATTTTATGAAATGCAGTTTATCACCATTTTCTTTTGTGGTTAGTGCTTTTCATATCCTATCGACTACTTTGTGTTTGTGAAGATGTATTTCTATATTTTTTTATTTAAGTTTTAATATTTCACCGTCTACGTTTAAGTCTTTCATGCCTTGAATTGTGTATGGTGTGAGAGGGAAGTCAAGGGTCAGCTTCTATGTGGTTATCTAATTGTTCCCGCATCATTTATTTAAAAAGATTAACTTTTCTACCCTGATTTGTAGTGGCATCTTGTAAATAAGGTGAGCATATATGCATTCATCTACTTTGATATTATTCTGTTTCATTTGTTTGTTATGATAATGTTACACAAATACCACACTGGCTCAATGACTGCAACTTTATAGTAAGTTTTGTTATTTGATAGTATGGCTCTCCAACTTGTTCCTCAAGATTTTCTTGACTATTCTTGACTATTTCCATATATATTTTTGTATTGGCTTGGGAGTTTCCACAATAATAAGTCTTTAATTTAAAAATAACAAATAAATGAGATCATAAAATAAAATCAAACTTGGATTTGAGGGGAGTTACAGTGAGTCTACAGATTAACTTGGGGAAAATTGAAATTTTAACATTATTGAATTTTCCAATCCATGCACATCATATATTTCTCAATTTATTTGCGTTTAAAAATTCTTTTCTCAATTTTTTTTAGTTTTAAATGCAGAAGTATTGCACATCTTTGCTAGATTTGGTATTAGATATAGAATTTTTATACTACTGTAAATGTTTAAACTTTTACATATAAACATCAAAAGTCAAACATTTTATTGTAAATGTTTATATTTTGTTTTGTTATGCCCAGACCATTAGTTCCTCAAAGAAGACCACCAGAGTCCAGAGTCAAAGCCAAGCGGCAAGGATCTTTACTACAAGTTCGAACCTGGTCCCTCCATTCCACAGCATACAAGAGGGCCCTGAACAATGTGAGTGTTTGCTTTTTATAGCCTGAGAGTTACAGGGGAACAAAGGAATTCTTTTGGTTCACGCTTTCTCAGTAAAACTTTGAACGGCTGTCCCCTTATCGGAGACTTTCCTGGTGGTGTTTGTACTGGGCTCAGGAAGTTTGAGAGATATATGGCGATATGTGGTGAGATGGGAAGATGGGATGTGTTTGTACTGGGCTCAGGAAGTTTGAGAGATATATGGCGATATGTGGTGAGATGGGAAGATGGGATGTGTTTGTACTGGGCTCAGGAAGTTTGAGAGATATATGGCGATATGTGGTGAGATGGGAAGATGGGATGTGTTTGTACTGGGCTTGTTTGTTTTGAGCCCGGGGCTGAGGAATGTGCCCGGCTCCTTTCAGTTTCATTTTCTATTTGATCTTTTTCTTTTATATAAAAATACAATTAAATTTTATATAATGATATTCTATTCTATAATCTTGTTATACTTATTAATCCTAGATCATATTTAAAGATTCATTTTTAAAATGCAAAATTATGTGCTCTTCCTTTCCAATCTTCATAATTGTATTGCTTTTCTTCTTTTTTGCCTTATTGAACCATTTAGAACTTCTAGTACAATACTGAATAAATGTGGTGATAGTAGAACTTGAAAAATTATGTCTTCTGCAGTTGTTAGTATAAATTACATTAAGTTGGCAACATCATGCTATACAAATCTTTATATATTTACTGATTTTTACTTGTGCTTTATTGTTGTGTCTGAGAGAGCTAAGATAAAGTATCCAACTATAGCTGAAGATTTGTCTATTACTCTTTTTATTTCTGTCAATATTTTTCTCCATCAAAGATTATATAGATATTTGTGTGTGTGTGTGTATATATATACACACACACACATATATATATACACACATATATATATTTATATATATATATAAAACAACATAGACGTCAGGCTAAGATCAAGTCTTCTTGGCTTCATCCCTATGGCCTTAGTGGCCTATTGATCTAAGACAGAAAGAGAGGCACGAGATAAAAATCTCTTTATTCTGCAGCGTGCTCAGATACCAGCATGCTGATACCCAGCACTATTCCCTCAAACTAAGGAATGTTAGTGCTGTTTTTAGAATATTTCAAAAATAAATCTGATGAGAATATTAATTGTCAATATATATTGACTACAGAAAACACTATATAAGAGGGAAGTATCTTTGTTACCTGTTAGAAGTGATTGCCAGTAGGCCAGTCAAAAAAGGATAGTTACTTAGTCTATTATGGTGGCAGTGAAAAAAGAAATAGAAAGATTGTACTTATAATTTGGAGATGAAATGGAAAGCATTTGATAATAAATTAGAAGCAGAGGCTAAGGTTGAGGCTAAGGTTGAGGAACATGAGAAATAAAGAATGAATCCTAATTTGCAGCTTGGACTTTAAAAATTTAGGATCTCTTTGACTTCAGTGTGCTTTTTGAAATTCATTATATTCTGCATAATACTACCCCAAATTCTTTAGTAACTAATTATATGACTGCCATATATAATAGCACCATTTTGTGACAATAGAAGTCACTAAAATTTGCTGTAGATACACTAGTAAATGAAAGTTTAATATTTATACTGTGATATATACTGATACTTGCAACAATTTTACTAACAAAAACAGTTCTGGATAGCTAAATTACATTAAAGTGTGAAATCTTTCATTCAAATGTAGATCCAATTTACATTGTGAAATAATGCTGATTGGGGCAAGTGCTAATTACTTAGGGTTTCAAACCACGTAATGAAGCACTGATAATGATCTACAAGTGCAAACTTAATTAGACAACATATCATTATAGGTCAGTTTAGAAGGTAAAATTTTGACATTTTTATATTTAAATGAAAGGTATGGAAGCACAGAATAATGATTTATTTGAACTAATATATGATTGAATGGATATGCTATCCCATAGGACATCAGGATGGATATCAATAACTATAATGTCAAATGCTGGAGATTAGAGACTGAAATAGTTGCCTTGACTACTCTTATATTTTAATATCAGTTTTTGAAATCTTTATTACTGACTAACATTCTTAACTTAATGCTACTTTTAACTGGATCCATGCTATATATTTCAATAAATGATTTAAAATATTAGATGCAAATGTCTGTCTGACAAATCACAAGCCCATATGCCACATTTTTTTTGGTAAGTGATGTTGGTAGTAGGAGCCTCATATATTTTTTAAAATATTCCTGTTCAAAATGTTCAATCATGCTAAAACATTAGTGATGAGTAACTTTTGTTTTGTATAGCATATATTGATTCAAGATATTTTTAGGGTAAGATATTTTTCTTTATCCTCCATTGAAACATGCTAGTTAACATAAGTCGCTCTACTCTGACATACACTTGTTCAAGGAGATGTCATATTAAGGTCTGAGTGGTCATTCATTTATTTCATACACATTTGTTAAGCACCCACAACGTGGGACCCAAGGAAGAAGTTGTAGACAAGACTACTAAAAGTGAAAAGTACATACAGAAAGATAAGTGTGAAATGACAGGAAAGCCCAGGAGGACTTTGGAGGATTTACAGGAAAACCCTAGAACAGGAGACATTTAAGTTGTATCTTGAACAACTTGACAAGCTGACAGATTGAAAAAAGACATTTCAGACAGGGTAATAACTTAATAACTTAATAACAGATACGGTTTGAATGCTTACCATCTGCCAAGCTGGATAAAAAAATGCTCTTATTCCTCATCAATATAATTACCATTATTATTCTCACACTACAGATTAAGAAAGTGAGTTTCTGAAGTATTTTGTAGTTAATAAAAAAATAGAGTTAGGATTCAAACTCAGCCAATCCAAACCCAGGCTCCATTCTCTTAACTACTATGCCACTTAGATGGGACAGAAAAGGTGGAGACGGAGGATGAATGAGCGTGGGTGCTTTGGTAATGGAGCTGTAAACATCCCCAGTGCCAACTTTCAAAACCAGAGACTGTAATTCCCAGTGCGCCCTATTCCAAATGTATAAATACCTTTTTCTTCTTGTGAGCATATTTTTAAGTGACCAAGTAATTCAGAACTTAAGCTTATGAATGTGTTCTACTGACTTTAAAATATAGTACTCGAACAAGAAATTATGACCTTCAAATATTTCCAAAATTATCTTCTTCCTCTTTGTTTTGTTATAATTATAGACAAAGATAATCATAAATATGCCTCTGGTGGTCTTTTTACTACCTAAAATATATAGAACGATTTTTTTTGTAAAAGAAAGAAAGTTTGGAGTTCTCAGCACCTCTTTCTCAACTTCAGAAGCATATATTTAACTTACGTTTAATTATAACAAAATCTGCTTTTTTTTTCCCCTAAGAGAATCTTTGGAAATGAGTCCTGAAAAACTAATAATGGTCCTGAGGCAGGATGATGCACCGAAAATAACATTCCAGCTGGTTTCAGTTTTGTTTGTTTTATGGGAATGTTCTGCTTTAGAAATGTCCGCTATGTAACCCTTAATTTGAATGTATATTTAGGGGAATAGTTGCTATTGTCACAGTAATTGACTACAAACTTTACTCACGAAGAGGTGTTACTAAGCCAAGCATGAAAACTGGCAAGGGCTGGAGGAGGTAAAAGTGAATGCAGAGCAGAAGTACAAGGGCAACTGATGACGCTCACTTATTGTAAACTGGCTATTTTTTATTTTTGCTTCTAAGAAAAGATAGCAGCTATAGGTAGTGGTGTTGAAAAGAAAATTGAATTTAGCCCTCGTTGCCAGGATGATGACTGCTAGGGATCTGCTATAGTTATTTTTCTGTAACACCATGTGGTGAAAACTTGCTGTAGCTGTCCTGTGTTTAACATCTCTTCTCCAGTTTAAACCCCATCCAGACACTCTTAAAGGTTGTTTATTCCAGATCCTTTATAATCCATTCATTGTATGTTATTCTCTGTTTTTTTCCTTCCTTTATCTCATATTTCCTACATTATTACAGATGTTATGTTAGTGTCTGGCAGGCAGCCTCTGAAATGGCCCCTAATAATCCCTGTCTCGTGATTTTGATTTTTTTTTTTTTTTTTTGAGATGGAGTCTCACTCTGTCACCCGGGCTGGAGTGCAGTGGTGCGATCTCAGCTCACTGCAACCTCTGCCTCCCAGGTTCAAGCGATTCTCCTGCCTCAGCCTCCTGAGTAGCTGGGATTACAGGCATGCACTACCACGCCCAGCTAATTTTTGTATTTTTAGTAGAGACGGGGTTTCACCATGTTGGTCAGGCTGGTCTCGAACTCTTGACCTTGTGATCCGCCTGCCTCAGCCTCCCAAAGTGCTGGAATTACAGGCGTGAGCCACTGCACCCGGGCTGTCTAATGACATTTATGCCCTCAAGTCACCCCCTTTCTTGGAGATGGAGCTGGACTATTTGACTCCCAATGAATAGGCTACAACAGAAGTACTCGGGTGTTGCTTCTTCGGTTACAAAAAGACTGGCTTTCATTGTGGATGTATGCTCTTGCTCTGTCACTCTGAGGGAAGCCAGCTGCCATCTTGTGTGCTGCCTGATGTGGAGGCCTGCATTTATTTGCTAGGGCCACCACATCAAAACACCACAGACTGTGTGGCTTAAGCAACAGAAGTCTATTTCCCACAAGTCAAAGATCAAGGTGCAAGCATGGTTGGTGCCTCCTGAAGCCACTCTCCTTGGCATGCAGATCCAGCCCTCTTGCTGCCTCTTCACTGCCCCTTTGTGCACCAGTACTCTTCAATGTTTAACCCTCTTTTTATAGGGACATTAGTCAGCTTGTATTTTTTCCTACCCTAAAAAATAAATCTTCATTTAATCACCTCTATAAAGGCACTATCTCCAAATATAGTCAGGTCTTAAGGTATTAGCAGTTAAGACATTAACATATGAATTTTTAGCCCATAACAATACCCCCATGCCAAGGAATGGCGGCCTCAGTCCAATAGCCTGTGGGAAACTGAATCCAGTAAGCAGCCATGTGAGTGAGCTTGGAAGCAGATTCTCCTCTAAGATAGCCTTCAGATGAGATCAAAGACCTGGCCAAAGGCCTGACTGTAATCTCATGAGTAAACTTGAGCCAGAAGCATCACTACTGGCATTAATGACCTACAGAAACTGTGAGATGATAAATCTTTGAGAGTTTTTTTTTTAAAGCTTTTGAATTTCGTAGCAATTTGTTATACAGCAAGAGAAAAATAAGACAGTACTTTCAAATTATCACATGAGTTTTGTTTGTTGTCAGGTCTGTATTTTTTGGAGTAGAAAAAAAGGAGTTTTTAAAGAAGTTTTAGAGTGAGTAGGTGCTGCATTGGACTCCTCAGATTCCCCTCATCAGGTCTTTTATTTTTATTTTTATTTTTTGAATTGAGACAGAGTCTCTCTCTGTCTGTCACCCAGGCTGGAGCACAATGGCACAGTCTTGGCTCATTGCAATCTCCGTGGCCCAGGTTCAAGTGATTCTCCTGCCTCAGCCTCCTGAGTAGCTAGGATTACAGGCGTGCACCACCATGCCTGGCTAATTTTTGTATTCTTCGGTAGGGATGGGGTTTTGCTGTGTTGGCCAGGCTGGCTTGAACTCCTGACCTCAGGTGAGCCACCCGCCTTGGCCACCCAAAGTGCTGGGATTACTGGCGTGAGCCACTGTGACCTGCCCCACATCAGGTCTTAAACACTCATTTACCGGCTACAGAAAATGTTGGTTGTTGATGGCATACAGCTGCAGCCCAACAAAAACTGCATTCAGCTGACAGTTAATTTGTCTGATGTTTGAAATCCTAATGTATCTCTGTAGGGACTCTGGCTTTTCAGAGCGTTTTCCAAATGCGTCCCTCATAAATTGGACCAGGCATAAGGAAAATATTGCCATAAGTTGCATTTTGCTTTCTCTTGGTGCTTTATACTCCCCTTGGGATTCAGTCCTTGTTTATCCTCCAGCAAGATATATAAGACTTAGGGGACAAAAAGGCAGAAGCACTATCTCTTTCAGAAATAAATTTTATTCCTTGCTACATTTAGGATAAAAGCCCCAGCCCTCTTTATTATAAACTCAGGAATTGCTCTAATGGGGCTTCCAAGGATGTTACAACTGCCTTTCAGGGCCATTAGGCAGCAGCAAGGTGATAGCACTGCTTCCTGATTGCTGCTTGCAAAAGCGTTATTCAAAGCAAGTAGAAGCAATTGAAACTGTTTCCTCACTACACTGGCATATATTTCAATGATGATCACCGTAATTTTGACTCTCTTCCTGAAATAAGACAACAAAACAGAATGTAAACATTTTTTTGAAGATCAATTGATTTTTTTAAACTGGAAACAAGCTGACCTTTTCAAAAAGTGCCATAAGAAATTGAGAATTGAAGTCATGTTATTAGGTATTTTGTCAGAAAAGCTAAATCCTCTGAATCCATAATCACTTTTATTCATGAGCTCTACATTCAATGACTTCCAGTACTCTACAATCTCAAATGTCAAGGTAAAGTGTTCATACATTAGAGCTTAGTTGCAAACACTTCGCTACATTAGGTGCAATTTAACCAGGAAAAGCGATATTTAAAAACATGACCACCAAATAGTATAGTAGCTTGGTATAGACTGAAAATGATCATATGCTACATTAGGAGAGCTATTGGATTGTGCAAATAAAGGCATCCCAAATAATTCTGGGCATTTGGATAAGAATACAAGTATGTTTAAATATGCTTAACACAAAGAAGACAAAATGAAATGCAATTCTGAAGCCCTTATCTTTTATTCATATTTTAAATGTTTGTGCCTGACATTTATCTTACCAATCTAAAAATTCTGTTTTAAACTCCATGCGCAACCAACATTCTGTGCAATTTAGATTACTAATAGCTCAATATAAATTATAAGCAATCTAAAATTCTCCTAGAACTATTCTGTACTGGAAAGTTCATTATTGGGCACCCAAGAAATTCAGGCCAAAATTTAATTGAAAACATTGTTTCAATTAAGTCCGTGACAATGATGAGAGTATCAGTGTGTGTGTGGGTGGGTGTGTATGTGTATGGTGTGTGTGTGTCTGTGTTGTTCAGCTGATTTCAAATCAAGGATGAAATTATTTTCCAATGGAAAAATCAGTGAGATCAGTGAGGTGAAAGGTAATCTTCTAGTTCTCAGTCTATCATTATCTACCTGTATAACTTTACCTTCTTTGTATCTTAGACTCTTTTTTTTTTGTCAATTGACAATTTGAAAAAATATTGAGTCATTCTTATTTTATTTTTTTTTGGTTAGGCAAAATAATGAAAAATTGGCTAAATATTTTGTTAACTAGAGCATGAATTTGTGTAGATGAGTCTTAGGCAAAGTAATGTAATTAAGATACCACATAGTTCTCAACTGAGTTTCACTTTACATGTTAAGAAAACAGATATTAAAACTGAGTCTTTTAATGGCTCAATATGTATTTCAAAGGATGAGAAGATGTAACACAATGCACTGGGAAAGCTTCCAGAGAAGTATTGAGACAAGAGTTCGCAGGTGACCCCTGAGCATCTATAATCTTTTAAGACAAGGATCATAAATCTATCCAAGAATTATCCTAGAGCAGTGTGTTGGATTTTTTCTGGGCTCTCATAAATATAAAAATACATATTAATACCCCTTAAATCCATATAGAAAGAGAAGGACTAGACTATATTTTCTCTTAGGCAAGTATGCAGGTTTCCATTTTGAGTAGGCATTGGAAGCAGAAATCTTCTTGATACTCAAGAGGAAAACATAGTGAAGAATCATGCTAAAAATAAGGAAAATGTTACAAATTATTTGCTACATTAAATATGATTATTAAAAACAGAAGCCTTTGGTACCAAAGTCATCAAAAGAAAAAGAAAAACAACCCAGGACCTTGAGCTGTATTTCTTCTTCATCTCTGAAATAATGCATCTTCAATGAATGAGGTGGCTTTGTATTAATATTAATGATGCCGAGTCTGGTAAAAAAAACATTCCTCCAAATGGATTCCTTAGACAAAGGGACTTATTGTCCAAAGCAGGATGTTGAAAATTCATAGAAAACAATTAAAAAGCAACATAGCTATCTCTTTTGCCCCTACTAGGAAAGCAAAAATTTTCAAGCTAAAATGACTTAATCTTAAAATACAAAACACACTTTTAGATGTTAAATTCATCTCAAGAAAATTTTGAGCAATGTACTACATTATGCTATGAAAGATATTGCCCTGGGGTGGGGGAGGTGGAGAGAATGGAAACATTCTAACAAGTTGCATAAAATATTGTACACAAAATTACATGAATGATAAGAAATGTAATGGTTCCAAAAGCTCTAGCCCAGGCAAAAACCCAGGAAACCTTTTGGCAAAAAGCGTCTGTATCTTTTCGTTGAAAAGGCTGAATGGAGTAAGTAACATTTGCTCAGCATCAACTATATTGTGAATAAAACAAAGAAACCCAGGAGAAAGTTTAGAAAATACAATCCAGGAATATTATTATTTCTGGTCAAATGGCAAGGAGTTGATCCCAGCACTTTGGGAGGCTGAGACAGGCAAATCACTTGAGGCCAGGAGTTTGAGACCAGCCTGGCCAACCTGTCTCTACTAAAAATACAAAAAAATTAGACAGGCGTGGTGGCATGTGCCTGTAGCCCCAGCCCTTTCCTCTGCCTGTCACACTTATTCTCTATTCCTTTCATCCTCCACTGTTCCTACTAAGAAAATCCCACTGATGAGGACCATTCAAATAGGAGGGGAGATTTCCTAGCTCCTCCATGACAGTCTTGGTGAATCCCCCATGACATGGTAGAACTGTACCACAGATGAAACGTTTATAGCACCGACAACAGATGACATTTTACCTTCTTTTTGCAAGATTATTACATCAATGTCTTTTTCTCTCCATACTCTTTAAGTTTAATGAAGACAATGGCCATGGGCTTTTTAAAATAATTATTTTACTTACAATGTCCAATATCTATTCAAAATACAAATATATGCATTTCTTGAATAACTGTTATCAATGAAATTATATATTTATCCTTCATTTGCGCTCATGCTCTTTGTTTTTCTCTCTCTCCTTCTACAACTCCTATTCCAAATAGATTCTCTTAAGACTTGGTTTTATGGTTCATTTATTTTTTCTCTTTATTTCTTCTTTGAGTTCCATAAAAACTGCTGAGGCTTATGCTCTTTGTTACTAAATCAGTTATCCCCTATATACGTCTATTATTTATAGAGTCCATAATGGTATTTGTTACTAAATTCAAACTTTTCATTACCATGGAGTTTCCTTTTGAATTTTGCATTTTTTCCTCTTTATTATCACTTATTTTGATTTGTTAATGCAATATATTCTCTTGAATTTTAAGTAAATGAATTAAATATTTAAATTTGTCTTCTTTTTTTCCTCATTTTAAAATTTTCTTTGGTGGGGGTAAATATATTTCATAGTCTTAAAGCTATTATATCTTCTTCCTATTAGTTCTCTAATTTCTTATTATATTTATTCATATTCTTATTATTTTTTCTTTTTCTTATAACTAAAGAAGAAGACTTATACTCAGCTAGCTAAGAAAGTTCATACAGACTTTCTCAGTCATTCAAAATGAACCAGGCTGGTGGAGATAGTTTTTCCTCTACAACAATAGTCAAGGGAGAAATATAAATGGGACAATTTTCTGCCCCTGCAATATGACTCATGGGCCAAAAATATTTATAGCTACTCCTCTGTGCATCTAAATTCAGATGTCCTTGGAATTCAGCTTCTGTCATGTGTTGAAAGAATGATACATTAGAAATCTTGTTTTCAATGCTAAATCTTACGGTTTTTCAAAAAAATTATGATTTTTGACTGCAAGAAACAGAGTATTTTGAGCAAAGCTTTCAATTTTTAAATATTTCAGTTGACAATGATTTTCTAAATATTTGGGATTTCTCACATTTTTTCAATATTAGAGTAGCATGTTTTGGGGCTTTCCCCCTCATTTAAGTATTTTAATCAGCCATTCAGTAAATGTTTTCCCTAGAGAAGATACTGCCTTTTGATTCTAATAATGTGAGGTATTGTAGCTTGTATATGGTATCAATTTATGCCAGAAATGTATTACTATTTTCTTTAAATAAACTATGAATGCTCTAAGAGTTCAGCCTATTAGCCACACTCCACTCTTGAAAATAAAGAAAGGCCACTAAATAGAGATGCGGGCTGCTATAAAGTTTAAGAAATCTTGTTTTAACACTGAAAAAAGAAAATGTGCAGTTAAAACACTAATTTGATTTCCTAATATTCAGTCACACTAATTAATCACATTTGATCATTCAAGCTATTTCTTTTTTGATTCTTTTGATGTTTTGACTTTCAATTAACTAATACGGAAATACTGCAGTGTCTGCATATTAATTAAGTGTATTGCAGTTTTCTCCCAATTATAATTATAAAAGTAAAAGAGACCAAATCATTATCTATAGAGACAGAATGAGAGAGAAAGATGGAAAGCCGGTGTGTTCTCACTCCATGGGAATAATAACCCTCCTTAAAACTTTTACTGTAAGTGGAATTATAGCCTGCCTTATCCATATCTAGAATAGCTAGCTATAATACAGCAATTTCACTCTGAGCTATTTAACTAAAAATAAAAGGAAAACCCCACAGCTCATGTACATAGATATTTATAGCAGCTTCATTCATAATAGCCAACAGCTGTAAATAACTCATTGTCCATCAGTGGGCTAAAAGATACAAAAATTGTGGTGTGATCATACAATGGCATACTACCTAGCAATATAAATGAACCAATTGCTAATGCAAGCAAAAACTTAAGAAATCTCAATCAAAAGCATCGTGTTCAGCAAGAGATGTCAGACACAGTACCACTTCGAAAAAGTCAAAAATTTTAATCACTTTCCTCACTATGTTTTGATAGTACTTCTTCCAGTGTCCCCAATTCCCTTTAATCACATTGTAATAGTCCAATGTTCCCGCAAGCACTCCTCTGTGTCAAAGACCAATGTTGTTTATCTCTATAATGCAGAGTAGAGCACAACATATGTGAAAGACCTGTGTCATTTATCTCTATAACTCAGAGCAGAGCACAGCATCTAGCGCATATAGCAATCTTAATAAATATTTCCTGAATAGCCAGCCCAGTTTCTGAATTGGCCCTGAAATTCTAAGATGGCCTTCAAGATTTCAACCTCCCGTTGTACATACCCTGTAAGATCCCTTCCCAGTGAATGTAGGTAGAACATGTGAATGTGATCAGATAGTCACTTCTGTGATTATAATGCATTATATGGGACTCCACTCTAACACATTAGGAGGGATTCTCCAGCTGGCCTTTAATTAGAAAGCAAGCTGCCGGGTAGTGAGAGGCCCACATGGACAAAACCTGAAGGTAGCCTCTAGGAGCTGTAAACCACCTTGGCCAACAGCCAGCAAGAAAATGAGGACTGCAGCCCTCCAACTGCAAGACACTGAATTCTGCCAACAACCTGAATGTGCTTGGAAGAGAAACTCGCACTCTAAATGAGAACATATCTCAACTGATTTCAGCCATGTGAGACCTTGAACAGAGAATCCAGCTGTGCTGTGCTTGGACTTTTGGTCTACAGAAACTGTGAGATAATAATTGTATGTTTGTTTAAGCCACTAAGTTTGTGGTAATTTATTACAGAGAAATTGAAAAAGAGTATAAAGTCCTTTGAATAATGTGTGTTGTTTAAAGTGTGCAGATTGGTTTATGCACGAAGAAGATGACCAACAAGTATTTACATCAAATACTCTGGTTCCTTAGTTAATGAATTGGATATGCTATTCCATAGGACAGTTCAGATTAATTTATAGCCATAAAGGATCAGGAAAATGATAAAAGTTTGCTATATTGGGATGATGGACTAAATTATTCTATATATTGCCCACATGCTGAGAGACCATGGCTCAAACCTGCACATGTACCCTTGAATTTAAAAGTTAAATAAAAAAGAAATATTGATGATGATAGAATAAAGAGAAATATAGAACAAACTAAGAGAATAAATTTACTACTAATTATTTTGCATTAAATTACATGACTATGGCATTTACTGAAAAAAAAACTGTTGATTTTTAAATACTCTTAAAGTATATTCTGAATTAAGGAACATTTCTTCAACACATTAGAAACATGGATCCCCAAGACCTATGGCGGATATCATCCCAAAGCACTCACAATAAAAATTTTTTGAAGGCAAAATTAAGGGCAAAATTATATCAAAATTAGTTAAGGCTTAGAAGTGTAACACTCTTAATCTGTTTAGATCAGTAATTCATTTCTACTTCACTGAAGTTACTTCATTAGCTTTACTAGAGTTATAGAAAGACAGAACTTTTGGTAGGAAAATGTGTTAATTGCAGCATGGGGAAATAATGCTGTGCAAGTCATTTGAGTTTCAACAGTAAGAGGGTTGGATTCCAATTCCACTGAGTTACTTAGAAACTTGGCCTTCTGTAACTTAATGTCTCATCTACAGAACCGAGAGAATGATGCCCATCTTAAATGTTTATTGAGAAGGTAAGAAATAACATTTTTGATGTTATTTCTCAACATCAGCAACAGAGCATGTTGAGCAACAGAGCATGCTCAACATATGTGGTCTTTAATTATTAGTTGGATAATTTATTTTACCATGACAATGATGTTATTTGAGGAGGTTCTGATTTAAGTGTTCTGAACTAATGAGTAAATGAAGAATTGAAATATTCTAGGAGTATAATAGTGGATTAAAATAACATTTTCCTTCTAATGTGATATGGAGAGAAAAAGTGTAACATCTTGAAAAGTACATAGACTTTAGATTCAAAAATACTTCAATCAAATAAATCTCCATTGGTTCCCAACTGTGAGATCTTGTGCAAAATGTAAAAAGAAAAGTACTAACAATTGGAATAATGTTAAAATAACAAATAGAATAGCTTTGGAATAGAGCTTAGTTCAATGCCAGCCACATCAGAGTCACCTAAAACTGGAAGCTCCTAATAATATTTCATTTTATATCTTAAAGTAACTGCATATCCTAATTTTTTTTTCCAAAAGTACCCATGTCAAATCCACAGGTTAAATTATTTCATAAGTATTAGGAACACATTCTATCTAGTTCTGCATTTTGACCATTACTTAAACAAGTTATACTATTATTTTTATTCTCTTCTGAAGTAACTTTAATATTGGTTTTATTTCCACAGAAAGGATTTGCCCCCAGCCTTAGCATCCAATAAGAACAATGAATAACACTTTTCTGATACAAAGTGTTCTGATGCTCCATTAATATAGGCATATACTTACGCTGGGCAATTTGCTGTAATTACAGTCTGACTATTTAAATCTCATATGGAATAACATAAAAACAGGAAAAACCCAATACAAATATATGAATCAAGGGATTGTTTTAATGCTTTGGGAAACTGTAAGCACTAATTATACTTTAAAATGTGTCTATACTGCAAAAAATAATCATAAAGTAGGAAATTATAAAATGATATGGTATATAATGTATTGATGGCATAGCACATAAATATACAGGTATATAGAATGCCTGCCTGTGCAATAAAAATTATTTGTTTTGAAAAATTAAAAGGTTTCCTTATCCTATTTTTATTCTTTAAATACAGAGTTAAAACAATCCTCTCTACATTAAATAGGCTCACAATACAAATTTATGGAATTTTAGCAGGAACTCGGTTTTTAATTTTGAATAATCCACTTCTTTATGTAATATGTATGGGGTTGGGAAGCAAGTCAACTCTAAATGAAACTACACAAAGTCCATTTTATGAGGAAAGAAGTGAACTATCAACTTTTACTATCTCTAGAGGTTGAGTATTTTTTGGAAATTGAATTTTACAGAAGTAATAGAATTAGGAATCAGTAAATGGAAATATCACAGGAGAAAAGTCTAAAAACAGAATAAGTATTCCCAAAAGCAAGGGAAGGAAGCAAACTAGGAAAAGGCCAAGACTCCAAACCCCAAAAGTAAAGGTATCTATAATTTTTGATGGTAATTCAAAACTGAATTGGAAAATAGATGTTTAAGTTTTTAATTATTTATAGTTGTTTCTTTTGTCATAAAATTTACTCATGTAATCATAGGACTACTTATTTTAGAATGTGTTCCTTCTCAGTCTTACTGTTTTGTTAGCCTATTTTTGCCCTTACCTATTCAAGTTTCCACCATTTTGCATAAAATGGATGAGCGTAGGCAGAATTTCAACATGTGGCCATTGTTTCAAGATCTCAATTGGGACAATATCTAGATAGATTAATATTTTCAATCTTGGCTACTTGGCACAATATTTGAATTTTGAAACTTAAAACAATGAAATCCTAAACTTACAAGATCTTATGCAAAGGAAATTGCTTAGGCAAAGAATCTCAAATATTGAAGATTGTAAGAGGGCAACACTTAAATGTCTTCTTTCAATTTTCTTTTGAGAAAAATGCCAGTCCTAAGTTATGGATGAATTAACCGGACTTACTCTATGAATGGAGAGGAATAATCCTGGGTCTTTGACTACAATGAGTTAATGGACTATCATTGATTTTCATAGACCTAGTGATTAACAGCCTCATCAGAAGTGAAGTGAGACACAGCCTAACACTGATGCATTTTAGAAGAGAGCTATAATTTTTACATTTGTGAGTCTCAATTAACATTGCATTCAAAGATTAAGGACATAAATAATTAATTAAAACATGGATGAAAGAAAACAAATTTAGGACTTATCATCCCTGTTTTTTTCTTTTTGAGACAGGGTCTCACTCTGTCACCCAAGCTGGAGTGCAGTGGTGAGATCTTGGCTCACTGCAACCTCCACCTCCCAGGCACAAGTGATTCTCCTTCCTCAGCCTCCCAAGTAGCTGGGACTCCAGGCGTGTGCCAACACACCCCACTAATTTTCATATTTTTTAGTAGAGATGGGGTTTCACCATCTCGAACTCCTGGGCTCAAGCGATCTGCCCGCCTTGGTCTCCCAAAGTGCTGGGATTACAGGCATGAGCCACCACCCCTGGCCTTATCTTCCCTCTTTATCTAAACTTTTAAAAATTGTATATTCTTCCTGAATAATTTATAAATTTATGGAAGTTTTGGCTCATCCCATAATTATGGCTTGCTGTGAAGCTCTGAAGCTTTTCAGTGTTCTAAGCTGTTTTGTAATTTATGAAGTGCATTCAAATAAACTAATTCATTTTGATAGTGCTCTTTACATGTTGGTTGTTCAATTTCAGGGGTCATTAGAGCTGTAACCTTCTTGCATCACACACTTAATAAAAATGGAATGAAAAGTCATGATCCAAAACCTGACAACTGTGTGAAACCTCTCTGCTCTTCTAGATGTATTTTTGTCCACTGAGGAAGAACTTTCCTTTTTCCTTCAACTTAGTGTTTTGAAGAATGTGTTATGTACACATATAATGCTATATCAGATAATTGTAGGCAGTTCACTGACAAACATTTAAACTTACATCTATTAAATTTTTTTAAAAGCATATGTACATTGAATTCATAATTCCAAAGATATCACTGTATAGGAATAGAATAAATTAGAAAAAGAGTTAACTTAGTACTGAATTAAACTACATAAATAATAAGTTATTAGTTATGATAAATATGACATAACATAAGTAATAGTTGTATTCATTTATGACAGAAAAATTATAAAATTTGTAAGAAAATAAAGATTGAGAAATACTTATTCTACATGCTGGGCTACTGAAAGTTCTATAATTTCTGTTTATTCTCCAACATATCTCTTTAGAAACTGAGAAAATCTGAGTACCTACCATTCAATTTGTTGTGCCTAATTTTGGAGGATCAGAATGGTAATGCGGAAAGGAGATTCAGTTATAATTCCTGCTCTGAGAATTATAAGATATATGTGGAATTGGAGAATTATTGAAGCTCTCAGAGCAATTCTGACAGATCTAATAAGTCAAATTTATAAATGAAACAGATTAGCTTGTCTTAAGCACTCAACTACTGCATATCAATAACCAAATTATCAAATACCTTGCAAATTAAAATATATCTTAAATCATTACAAATTAAAATATATCTTAAATCATTACATATTTCAAATTGAAATCACTAATACTGTGGAGAAAAAAATTGTACTTCAATTATGTACCTCTAGAGTACACTCTTTTTTTTTTTTTTTTTTTTTTTTGAGACGGAGTCTCGCTCTGTCACCCAGGCTGGAGTGCAGTGGCGCAATCTCAGCTCACTGCAAGCTCTGCCTCCCGGGTTCATGCCATTCTCCTGCCTCAGCTCCCCCGAGTAGCTGGGACTACAGGTGCCCGCCACCACGCCTGGCTAAGTTTTTGTATTTTTAGTAGAGACGGGGTTTCATCGTGTTAGCCAGGATGGCCTCGATCTCCTGACCTCGTGATCTGCCTGCCTCTGCCTCCCAAAGTGCTGGGATTACAGGCGTGAGCCACCGCGCCCGGCCTAGAGTAAACTCTTCCAGATGATCTGAATCTAGTCTTTCATTGTCTTTGAGCTATTTTGCAAGTCTGTACATTGTAGCTAACTGATGGCAACAAATACAATTCTTTTTTTACATATGTAAATTCTGTCCTGTCCTATAGAAATTCAATTGCCTTAATACAAATACAAATACAAAATCAGAAATATACAAATACATATATAAAATCAGATTCTCAATTCTCCCTGTTGAGACTAAGAGCCTTTTCTCCCTTTTCTGAGAACATTTGCTTTAGAAAACTTGTAAATTATTTCTGTCTTTAAAAGATGTGTAAATCTTTTAAAAAGCTAAACAAGACTCTTACCAACTTTAAGATCCAGAATGCCTCTTTGAAGGACCTGGGAGACAATTCTGACACAAAATCATCAAGGAAGGTAACTCTCCCGTCTCCCAGTTTCTGCAGGAGGCTAGAAGCCTAACTTTGGTAGAAGCCTTCCTCTGAAACTATCTTCCATCATAAAAATGTGAGATGTTTGTTGAGACCTTTGTCAATATTGAACATCCTGCCTTGTTCACAGGGGATCTTCAGTTCATGCCTATCGTGCTCCTAATTTTGCAAACTGATTTTTCTGGAACCAGCCTAATTTAGTTAGGAATTAGAAAACTGTTTAGTTATTTCCTCCCCTCCCCCTTCCCTTTCTCCCTCTTCCTTCTTCCTTCTTCATATTTCTTTCTCTCACTACCAGATTCTACTGACAAGAAGCTTCAGAATAAGCTCTGACACACAAGTAGACATTTGTTATTCAGGAAACAAAAAATCTGTGAAATGAAAATAAACCTTGGGACCCCCAAATCACTAAGCCAAAGGGAAAAGTCAAACTGGGAACTGCATCTAGCAGACCTGCCTCCCGTTTTATTTCAGAATGAGATAGCTACAAAGACAAAAAAGCTACATATCACCCTCACAATTTTCCCACAGGGAAATTCCTTGTGGGCCTCAAGATCTTTACCCTAAAACAGTTCTGTTGAATTTCACCCCGGTGATGTACATTAATCGCTTATCTTCACAGGTGCAGAGCAAAGGACAGAACTCATAGTTATCCCTCTGCTCACCTGAGACAAAGGCATATCTTATTGCTTCTTCTGCCCTATTGTTTATGTAAAAATGCAGATTCACTGAATCAGACTAAGGCGTAAGTGACTATTACTCTACCCCCACACATGTGAATTATGTATTCAGTGAAGTGGTGATCAAAGACATGAATGCAACCTTTTATCTCGTATCTATGACCTGGAAGCCATGACCCCTGCCCCTTTCAGTTGCCCTGCCTTTCTGAACCAAACCCGTGTACATTGCACACATAGCAATTGGTGTCTCATGTCTCCCTAAAATGTATAAAAGCAAGCTGTATTCCAATCACCTTGGGCATATGTCATCAGGACCTCCTGAGGCTTTGTCACAGATGCATCCTTTAACTTTAGCAAAATAAATTTTCTAAATTTGATTGAGACCTCTCTCAGAAAATTTTAGATTTGCAAAAGAGTTACAGACTGTGTCTTGCAACCAGCTGAATAAGGTCCAGATCCTGCTGACCATTTATTGGAGTCTGATCTTCCCAGTTAGAGGTGGGTGCATGAATTTATTTAAATAAAAACACACACAATTTTTTCGATTTTATCAAAGAAATCTCCTGTCCAAAATTCTCTGTGCTAGTTGACAAACTATTAATTTTACCAATGGATAAGCATTTTAACTTTCACTGTATAAATTAGTGTAGCTTCAAGTGTTGATGGAAGAGAAAGATAGCTGAAACACCAGTAGAAGCTGCCTTTGGGGGTGGCCTTTTAGATTAAAGGACAGCAGACCACCTCCAGAATGTGAATTCTTGATTAGGGCAACTGCTGCCCCTAGGGTGCAAATTGAAACTAATATAGCTTTTAGTCACAGCCTCCCCACTGAAATGTTTTTAAATAAATTTCTTACATCATAATATCAGTGTATTATGTATCCCTTGGGCTTTTTTTTTAAAAAAGTTTTACCATTACTCAGTTTTTATCCTAACTTTTCTTACATTTTATTTCTTGATTTTGAATATGTGGAATTAAATTTTCCTTAGTTCTGAAATGGCTAATTTTCTACTAATCTCTTTATTGTTTCATAAGATTCTGCATCCTCCCTCTCTGGACCACTGATTTTTCTCTTTGGCCAAAATTCTGTTACTGTATTGACCCTACCAGGACACTTCACTCCTTTAGAAGATATCTACTTTATCCTTTGTAAGTATTTGCTTTTGTCACTCCAGTAATTCTTATTACTGATTACAGTTAAAAATCTGTATTGCACTGATTTTCAGTCTCATATTTAAAGAATAGATTTTGTAAAGGGATACAATTTTATGAATGAGATTGTTGGGAAATTTAGTGTAAAGGCAAAGGGTACCCACAGAAAGTAGACAGTGTGAGTCATAAATGGAGGAGTAGGGAAGGAAGCTTTCCTCAACCTCCTTAGGGTTCCTGACTGGGCCTGAAAATAAAACTTACAAAGACAGATTAACATGCCAAGGAACCATATTTTGGGGTATTGTGTTCTGAGCCCAAGCAGAAATGAAGACAAGCTGAAGCAGATGGTATGGTAGAACTAAACGTGCAGATGGCAGATGCCAAAAATTGGCCTACTAAAGAGATAGCTGAGGAATGCTTCTAGGTACACATTTTCAATACAGGATAAAATTAAAAAAAAAAACAGAAGCAAGAAATTAGATAAGTAATGATGCTTTCAGAAAAACATCATAATGATATTTTTATATCATTATTGTGCAATTATGTTATAACACTCAAATTATAATTGATGCTGGACAAAATAGAATTAATATGCAGGTTTATAGCCATCTTTAGTATAAAGGGATAGACAGTCCAAATTTTCCCTACTTTATTGTGTGCATACTAGAAAGTATTATTTACTGTAACATATTTTTTAAGGAAGCCAAATGGCAAAAGGACTTAATTCACTCTTAATGTGCATAATTGCAACTGATTTGAAAATTCTTTGTATAAAAGATGACACATTATGAAGTGGGCAATTCTAATTATAGTCAAAATTAATATAATTTTTACTAATTTAAGTTATATCTTATGCTATTGAGAAATATATATGGCATTCTCAGCTCCTATATATGTTATTTATTAATGAGAAAATATCCTTATAATTGAAATTAAAAATTTAATGCTTATTTTTCTGTTTTGTTACTGATTATCAGAAACCACCAACTTTTTCTCTATTTATATAATCATAGCAACTTTTAGTACCAGATGACTAAAATCTGACAAAAGAAAAAGGGTTTTTTTTGTGTGTGTAACTAATTCTATTGGAAAATAGGTTTCTGCTGTGAAATAGAAAAGATAATTGGAAGTATTAACGTGGCAGGGAGGACTCTATACAGACAAAACTGAAGTAAAAACCCCTGAAATTCTCACTTATGAGGGAAAAAAAACTGTTAAGTTGCTTAAGACTTGATTATTCTTATACATGTTTCCTCCTCTAATAAAGGAACAAAAATAATAGATTGGTTCATTTATCTTATTATTAGTTCTAATATATGTGTTGACACATATTCTTGATAGAAAATATTGTATAATAAGAAATAATTTATTTGATTGTTTCCTGGATCCTGGGCAGATAACTTAAAGGTAAACAGTTGATTTGCATACTTAATGCTGAAATTATATTAAAAATCCATTAAAAATAGATTAAAAGTTATAGGTTGTTCAAAGGAACTATTCTATAATTTTTTAATTATAAAAGAAATAATTGCATTTATAGAAAATGTTCATTATAGGAGTGTAAAAAGAAGATAAAAATTCTTATGACTCTAAAACACAGATATAAATACTGGTGACATTTTTATATAATTTCCTCAAGTTATTTTTCTGCATACCAGTTATGTGTCTGTAAAATATATGTACATTATACAAAAATAAAATCATATACAAATATACACAATCATAAATATATGTGTTTCTGTGCATATATATATATATATACACACACAGTTTTGTGTAGAACATATTTCACTTCTTCTTAATAATATATCAGTGCAGCATGAGGATTTTCTTAAGTCTTTAAGCAATCTTCAAAATCATGGTTTTTTAACCTCATTATTCCTCATTATTCTTTCTTACAGATTCTTTAAATGAAATAAATCATGTCAAATAAGAGAATTTTTTTTTTTTTTTGGGATGGAGTCTCACTCTTGTTGCCCCAGTTGGAGTGCAGTGGTGCGATCTTGGCTCACTGCAACCTCCGCCTCCTGGGTTCAAGCGATTCTCCTGCCTCAGCCTCCTGAGCAGCTGGGATTACAGGCGTCCTCCACCATGCCTGGCTAATTTTTGTACTTTTAGTAGAGACGAGGTTTCGCCATGTTGGCCAGGCTGGTCTTAAACTACTGACCTCAGGTAATCTGCCCACTTAGGCCTCCCAAAGTGCTGGGATTACAGGCATGAGCCACCACGCCCAACCAAGAGAAATATTTTTAAGTCTATTGACACATGTTGCCAAATTACTTTCAAGGAACATTGTACCAACTTACTATCTAAGTAGCAGTGTTTGAGAGGGCTAAATAGTCATCTATACCATCTCAGTTTTAATGTTACATCCAAACTATTTTAGAAATCTCAATGTGCATAATCATCCAATTGTGTCAAAGCAGATCCTTTGGAGAAAAATATTAAATTTTCTTTATGAAAAGTTTCTGATATTTGAGAATCCTAATTTTCAGAAAGTTCTTTTTTAGTTTGTCAAAAGAAATTCTCATTTTTATTTCCTGACTTTCTTTTAAAAACTATATATCCACAGTTAAGAACATGTATAGTGTATTACATTTGAATAAAATTAAAATTGAAATTATTCCCACTGCTACAATTGCCATTGAATCTACTTAGCAAGGCATGAAAATTCAAATTACCAAACTAGATATTATAGGCTTATCATTTAGAACTCGATAGTAGTTATTAGTGCTGTACACTAAATATTTCTGGTTCTCCTCTTTATGGGGTACGCGGTAACATGGAATGTCATTGTTTTCTGTAGTTAGGTGTACCTACGTAACTTGTCAATTAAATTGGAGCAGAAGTGAAGGATATATCCTTTCTGGAAGAAGTTTTAATAGGAAGATCTTGATTTAACACATGTATTGAGATAAGGTCTCTATCAGCCTAGGTGCTAAGTGATTATTGTAAGCAGAGCCTCCCTGATGACCTGAGTTAGACAAGAGATATGAGTGTAAAATAAAATTTCATATAGTGAATCTATTAATGTTTGGAATATTTCCTATAATAGTGTAACCTATCTACACTCACTAATGCACAAGATGGCTTAAAATATGGGGAACTGGCTTAATAAATTAGTGGAAGAACCAGGAAGGAAACCAATATTGGAATCTAGAAAAAAAATTACAATCCATGATGTAGTGACAATAGATGAAAGGGAAATTATTTAGAAAGCAGAGCCCAAGTTTCTATGAGAAGTGGCTGTAAAAATATATGTTGCTAGTATGCTTTGGTTGACGTTGGTAGCATTTGGGAGAAGGATCATGAGAGATAAGAGCTCAGAATAAAAAGAATGACTGATTTGCAAGCAAAGTAGAAAAAGGGAAAGTCCAGAAATTTGGTGAATTACAATGTTGGAATGTGCCTTCTCTAACCTAATAAATAGAAAATCAAATGGAGAAGGCCTTTAATGAAAAAAGGCTGAGTTAAACTGAGCTTTGTCATAAGGATTAAGTCAAGAGAATTTGCAGCCTTTTAAAAACATGGCCCAGAAATCCCACTACTGGTATATACCCAAAGGAATGCAAATCATCCTATCATAAAGACACAATTAGGTGTATGTTCATTGCAGCACTGTTCACAATAGCAAAGGCATGGAATCAACCTAAATGCCCACCAATGATGAACTGGATAAAGAAAATGTGGTACATATACACCATGGACTAGTATGCATCCATAAAAAAGAACATAGGGTCCATAAAAAAGAACATAGGGTCCATAAAAAAAGAACATTTGTAGGGTCATGGATAGAGCTGGAGGCCATTATCCTTAGCAAACTAATGCAGGAACAGAAAACCAAATACCACATGTTCTCACTTAAAGTGGGAGCTAAATGATGAGAACCCATGTACGCATAGAGGGGAACAACACATGCTGGGGCCTATCGGAGGGTAAAGGGTGGGAGAAGGGAGAGGATTAGGAAAAATAACTAATGGGTACTAGGTTTAATATGTGGGTGATGAAAGAATCTGTACAACACCCCCATGACATAAATTTACCTATGTAACCAACCTACACGTGTACCTCTGAATTTTAAGGTTAAAAAACAAAACAAAACAAAAAAAGTAGGTCAGAAGGCCATGATCTGGAGGCCTCTTTTTGAGATGACTTCTGCAGATCCCAGCCACTATAGTGTAAGAAGCCCAGTCCACAGAGAGGATCCAGGTGCTAGATTCTCCAGTAAACAGTTCCAATTGAGCCAGTTTTTAAATCATCTCTCCTGAGGCACAGGCTTCTTTTCAATTGTGATAAAATATATACAACATAACATTTACCTTTTAAAACATTTTTAAGTGTATAGTCCTGTGGCAGTAAGCAGTGAATTCACGTTGTTGTGCAACTATCAACACCATCCCAAGAATTTTTTCATCATCCCAAACTGAAACTCTGTACCCAGTAAACACTAATTTTATACTCGTCTTTTTGCCCTAGCCCTTGGCAACCACCATTCAACTGTCTGTCATGAGCTTTCTTAAGAAGTTATCTTGGAAGTGGATTCTTCAGCCCCACTTCTTCCAGACTCTAGTAGTTTGAGTCTTTCCAGCTGGATTTAAGGTAAAATTTTTCCTGATGCCTGATAAGTTCCAAATACAAGTAAGTTAACATACAAAGAGTGAGATTAGGTGGGAGTGGTGGTGGTAGGAGATATGAAACCTAAGAAGGATAACTAATATGTAGAACTGACTGGGATGAAAAAGATAAGAAGCTTACTGAGTTTAAAGGAAGATTTTAAGGAAGAGTCAGTCTGAGATTTATGCCTGAGATCTTCTATGGAAAATTTGTCCATTTTGGGCCCTCCCAATCATTATGCAAGAAGCTCATTTAGGATGTAGTCAAGGGCCAGGGGGAATAATGGACACAGTGCCCACCTACAGAAGAGGAACTTCATCAAAGAATAGGTTCTACTTGCCCAAGTCAGTTTCACCAAGTCTGTGTCGTCCATATCTCTCATCTTCTCTTTTCTGAATACAAGTGTTTTTATTGCATTTATCTTGGCTGGGCATGGTGGCTCATACCTCTAATCCCAGCACTTTGGGAGGCTGAGGTGGGAGGATTGCTTAAAGCCAGAAGTTTGAGACCAGACTGGGCAACAAAGTGAGACCCTTTCTCTATTAAAACAAAAAGTCTCATCCCTAGTCTATGAGTGAATTGTCTGTTCGGAAGCACGTATAATTTACTATTGCAGTTTATCCATCTATAGAAGATTAAGAGCCACAGCTGACCTGATGTAGAGACTACCAAACATCTGTCATCCAGAATCTTGAACTTTGAGATTGATGCCATAACTGAATGAAATTTTGGTTTACCCTCCTTGGAAGGTGATGAGTGTATTTTGCAATCAGAAAGTAGTAAAGTGAATATTTGGTGACTAGAAATCTGAAATATTACCACAGTTGATCAGTTCTCCTTTCTGAACACATGATAAAATCATCCTTTGCTATCCCTTTGAATTTAGGTACACCCATTTGACTTTTTTTTCTTTGCCAAAAAATGTGACTGGAAGTGATGAAAGCTTAAACTCTGGTATCTTTAAGAGTCAATATCTGATTTGGCATTTTTCTTCCCTCACAGGTATGAGAGTGGACGCATGAATTGAGGAGTCTCCATCTGAGGAACTGAAAGATTGTGAAGAGCACAGTCCCCCACTGTTCACCTGATGTAGACAAGGAACAGAAGAAAAAATGAACTTCTGTTGTGTTATGGCTTTGAAACTTGGGCATTTTGTGCAATGTAGAATAAACTTGCCCACTTCAACTTATGCAATTTTTTTACCTGATATCACAATTCATTTCTGATTGGTTAAGAGAATATTTAATGTCCTAAGTAAATATGCATATATAGAATATTTAAAGCCATTGAATTCAAAGCTACTTATTAGATATTCTTTGCTGTATTTTGGTTATTCTTTCTCAAATTTAATTATGCTCACAGTATAATCTATCTTATGTGACATAGTATTGTTTCTCAGTACTAATTTAGGAAAGGCCCAAGTGTATTAAGGCTGTGTTTTAGAAAGAATATTGTTTCAGCTTTTGTAAGCAAGTCATTTTAAGAATTAAGAGTTACACCGAAAAAAAGTACTTTGAAGTTATGGGATATTTTGATCATTGAAACAGTGATGTCAGATGGTTAAACAGATGTAGACAGAAGATAAATTATTATATATAGACATTGACTATTGTCGTATATGGAATTGAACCAAACAGACAGTATCTTTCTTTTGCTTATGTAGCCAGGCTTTGTCAAGAATTATTTAGGGAAAGTAGGAAAGAAATCAATAGATTTTTCAACATCTGTGAATCCCATTCTTTTTACTTGGTTCAATTTCCTGGTCTACTCTATTTAATAAGAATCCTGCTGTTTTTCCATCAGACATTGTAGCATTTTACATCGTTTCTTAATTACTTGCCATTTTACTTCTAGACTGGTTTTTAAATTATTTGTGACAGAAGCTCAACAACCAATACTTGCTTGAAATCTCCTTACTCTATTTTATTTTTGTACATATTTTTATCCTCTATGTGTGTGTGTGGTGTGTGTGTGTGGTGTGTGTGTGTGTGTGTGTGTGTCTTAATCCGTTGGAACTGCTATGACAAAATTCCTTAGACTTGGTAGCTTATAAACAACAGATAGATATTTATTTCACGAAGTTCTGAAGGCTAAGAAGTCCATGATAAAGGCACCAGTAGATTTGGTTATTTGGTGAAGGCTGCTTTTTGGCACCTTCTAATGTGTAGTCATATGGTGGAAGGGGCAAAGCAGCTCTCTGGGGTCCCTTTAATAAGGGCACTAATCCCACTCATGAAGCCTCCTCTCTAAAAATCTCATCACCTTCTGAAGGTCCTTCCTCTTAATACCATCACTTTGGTGATTAAGTTTTCAACAGGTGAATTTTGGGAGAACACAAACAATCAGGCCATGGCAGTATGTATGTTCATTTGCATGAATCTCTGTCGGTTTTGTAATCCCATTTTACTTACTTTCGTCAAAAAGTAAAATATTTCCAGTTATTTTTTTTCTAACAGGACTTACACATTTATAATAATGTTAATGTTAAGTATTTCATCTTTGACAAAGTGAGCTTTCAAATTGGGTGAAATAAATTTAACCATTGTTAGAATCACCTTAGCGGGTTTACTGTTGAAAACATTTCTTGATTGATATAAAACTAATGTTTTTAATTATTTGAGAAGTTCGGTAAATGGAGCCGTCACCGTAAGAACTGTCATTTCATTTCTCTTGCATGCACAAAAAATAATTTTAAATAGAAAATGAGTGAAATTAACATAGAAAACAGTTGTTTTCATTTGTTTGGAACAAAATGTCTTGCTTCATAGAGCAATATATAAACACAATTTCTGCAGCTCCAGGAATTAAATGTTTAATGTCTGTTTAATACACAAATAACATTTGAAGTAAATGTGGTTGTTTTGTTAGCAGAATTGTGCATTCTGCTTTTAACATGGTATAACCGTGGTCTTCAGGGTGAGTGGTAAAGACAACTACTTAGTGTAAATTACACATTTATCATTCACTTTCTTCATGCACAGAAATTCAGTAATTATTTATTAAAAGCATAGCTTTCTTTAAGATCATGCAGCTATAAGGGCTTACTGCGTATTTTTTTAAGTGCTAGAGAAAGTGTTGTAGATTTGCAACATACAATAAATGGCAGTGACACAGCATAAGCGGTGTCCAGACAACTCTCTAGACACCCTTGCAGGACAGCTTAGCTTTCCTTTCCTCTCACATTTTACATCCACCTGACCTATAATTTCCCATGTTACCCACTGACCTGATTGACTAGAGACTTCAGGTATCTCAAAGCCCATGTAAATGTATTTTACTTTTCTGGGTAAGCTAAGAGGGAAGGTTATTAACTGAGAGTGAGGAGAAAAGGGAGGTACTTATTTTCAGCAAAATTTGCTCACTATGTCATGTTACCCAAATTTAACCATTCTCATGTCTTTCACCTTCCCTTAGTATTTTAGGGATAAAAGGGTCTCATCTGGGGACTATTTCTTAATTGTTCCCTTGTGAGCTACTCGCCTGTATCACACAATCATCCTTACCCTTCTCAGGCCCTTTATTGTTTCCCTGTTTACAAACAAGAACTTGAACACTGTCTCCTCCTTGCTTGGCTATAACAGCCACCTTGCTCTGTAGTAGTCATTGCCCACACTCTCTTTTAATTTAGCACACTACAACAAAAGACTGAATCGCTGTAGCTGACTTAATTGAATGGCAACAATAACTTGATAGAAATCACAGCTTACAAGGAAAAAAGACGTGTCTGTTACCTAAATATGACTAGTCAGTTTTCTATAGGAAAATAATAAACAGAGGCTCTTCTTATTGGTAAAATGTGTTCCTAGATCTCCTGTCTTGAGGTCTACCCTTCTGCCTTTTGCCAATAGTATGATTGTTTCACAGAACACATTGAAACTCAGTCCTTCATTTACTTGTTATTTTATTCATTCAATAAAATATATATTGATTTTTTAAATTTGTAACTTTTAGTTTTTGTGGGTGTACATTAGGCATATAAATTTATGAGGTACATGAGATGTTCTGATACAGGCATGCAATGTGTAATAATGACATCATAGAGAATGGGATATCCATTTCCTCTAGCATTTATCCTTTGTGTTACAAACAATCCAGTTATACTCTTTTACACATTTCTTTTTCTTTTTTCTTTCTTTTTTTTTTTTAAGATGGAATTTCGCTCTTGTTGCCCAAGCTGGAGTGCAATGGCACAATCTCAGCTCACCACAACCTCTGCCTCCTGGGATCAAGTGATTCTCCTATCACAGCCTCCCAAGTAGCAGGGATTACAGGCATACACTACCATGCCCAGCTAATTTTTTGTATTTTTAGTAGAGACAAGGTTTCTCCATGTTGGTCAGGTTGGTTTCGAACTCCTGACCTCAGGTGATCTGCCCACCTTGGCCTCTCAAAGTGCTGGGATTACAGGCGTGAGCCACCGCAACTGGCCTTTACTAATTTCAAAATGTACAATTAAATTATTATTGACTAGAGTCACTCTGTTGTGATACCAAGTATTCGGTCTTATTCATTCTTTCTGTTTTTCTGTACCCATTAACCCTCTCCCCTTCCCTTTCCTAGCCCCCCACTATCCTTCCCAGCCTCTGGTAATCATCCTTTTACTCCCTATCTCTGAGTTCAATTGTTTTCATTTTTAGATCCCAAGAATAAGTGATAACATGTGAGGTATGCCTTTTTGTGCATGGCTTATTTAACTCAATGTAATGATCTTCAGTTCCATCATTGTTGTTGCAAATGACAGTATCTCATTCTTTTTTATAGCTGAATAGTACTCCATTGTGTATATGTACCACATTTTCTTTATCCATTCATCTGTTAATGGACATTTAGGTTGCTTCCAAATCTTGACTTGCAAAGTTGTGAATAGTTTTGCAATAAATGTATGAATGAGTATATTTCTTTGATATACTGATTTCTTCTCTCTTGGGTATAACTGAACAATAGGATTGCTGGATAATGTGGTGGCTCATTTTTAGTTTTTTGAAGAACCTCTAAACTGTTCTCCATAGTGGTTGTACTAATTTACATTCCCACCAATAGTGTAAAGGGTTCCTTTTTCTCCACATTCTCACTAGTATTTGTTATTGCCTGTCTCTTGGATATAAGTCATTTTAACTGGGGTGAGATGACATCTCATTGTAGCTTTGATTTGCATTTCTCTGATGATCAATGATGTTGAGCACCTTTTCATATGCCTGTTTGCAATTTGTATGTCTTCTTTTGAGAGATGTCTGTTTAAAGCTTTTGCCCATTATTTTGATTGGATTATTAGATTTTTTTTCTTATAGAATTGTTTTAACTCACTATATGTTTTGGTTAATAATCCCTTGTCAGATGGGT